>NC_072456.1:22727717-22857717 GCF_027596085.1 Anoplopoma fimbria | reverse complement strand
CGCTGTAAGAATGCTTCGGTGCTTGTGGCACAAGGCATGGCCTCGGCTCGATTTAACTCCCCGCTGAATGCCACTGTGACGCCAGGCAGACTTTGTGTGGCCGCATACCTCCACCGAGGAAGATATGGAAAAAATCTGTGGACCAGTAAGTCTTGGAGATTACATGGCTCCTCTCAGCTCTGGCCCCAACAATGCATCAAATCCATCAGTGCCATGTCAGTCCGTTTTGGGGCTTTTGTCTTTAGAAAAACGGTGAATCTCCATACCGTCCCGCCATCATCGCCTCTTTGACAGTGCATGGGCATGTGTGCGTGCCTGAGAAAGACCTGGTGTGTGTGTGCGTGTGTGTGTGTGTGTGTGTGTGTGTGTGTGTGTGTGTGTACGTAAAAGAGAGGGGAGGCATGAGAGAGGGGATTATATGTAGAAATAGCAATGGATCAACTGAAACACAACATTGAGTTGATTTTTTAATTGCCTCTCGGCTGCAATGAATGTCCGATGCAGCTGTCTGAGCGAACAGCTGCTTGCCTGAAAAGACAGAACAGACTCTGGGAGGGAGGAGAGAACAATGTGGGATGAATCATATTCAGCCTATGAGGTATTTCACAATTTAACAACTTTAAAAAAGAAATGCATGCACGGATTAAGAATCGCTTTTATTGGAAATGCACATCTGTTCCAAGGCGCATTTCCCAGGGAGACTGCAAAGATGAATTTTCTATGCTGTCTGGGCAAGACAGAAACAGTATGGTGTATTACTGCTTAAAGTAAACCGAAGCAGACAATGCGTTTTTTTCTTCTTTCAGCTTTGCTAATGTGGAGCTCTCCAGTTTACAAGTTGCAATTTACAACTGTGGAAGAACCAGGGGGTCTGAAAGATTTGATGGAGCAGTCTGTATGGATTCCCTGCAGAATATTTGTCAGACCTGAATTAAGTACTGTTGTTTTGCTCTCTCCCTCTCTCTCTCTCTCTCTCTCTCTCTCTCTCTCTCCTTCTCCCTACAGCCTGAGGCCTTGTGGCTGACTACTCCACATCTATAAATCACCGGGAACGCGTGCTCATATCCCGGAGCGAGCGCGCTGAGTCAGTCTGGCAAGGTTAATCACATTCACATCTCCTCGCGGCCCGTTCGCAGCCGCCAACTGATAACCAAACACACATTACGGGGCATGATCCCTCTTGTTTGCGAATTCTGCTCATATCATGCTTTAACAGCGACGCCACATGAAAGACGTTGTGGATGTCGGGGGGGGGAAGCTGTGGATCGGTGGTGTTTTGGGCGGTTGTTACTAAGCATAAACAGCGTGTTTGGACAACAGAAATGAAGCCAAATAAATACTGTTAGATACCGTAAGGGTAGGGTTCGGGGGTGGGGGTGGGGGGCAGTTTATGAGGATCGACCGTAATAACAGACAGAGGGCTCATTCACGTTTGCACACATGCTCAGCTTACACTGGGGCCAATGGTCGGCTGCACTCATATCCTTCTGTCTGTGTGTTTGATGGACTTTTAGAGAATACGGGAAGCTTTCCAAATGTGACACATGGTTGCAAGCCAATGACTATCTGTGAATATAAGTGCAGTATAAGTGTGGGTGTGTTTGAAGTTGTGAATGTTTCTGAAAACGCGTGCATGTGATTGCACTTCAATCTTTTTTCCGTTCAGTGTTTTTTTTTTTTCCTCTCTCTCTCTGTCTCTCTCTCTCTCTCTCTCTTCTCAGAAGTGCCCTACCCAGATATGTGGGAATTAGGCCACATCGCTCACTACCATCCTACTCTAATCAAAGTGCCGATTCTTGAAACAGACAGCTGTTGTCATGTGCTGCCATGATTCCAATGGCTATCTGTCCCTGTAGCTGCCCAAGTTCTTAGTTGGCCAGCTGAAGTTGTAGAGGGAACCAGGGTTTAACGCCGTACGCTCATTCAAACTCCACTTCGAGCAGTGCTCCAAATTCACAATACAGCATATACCACAAACACACTGATCCAAGGTAAGTTTATTTTTTTTCTCCTCTCTGGCTTTACTCATAACACCCTCAGATTCAGACACGCCTGAAGATGCTAATCAAGATTTATCGCGAAGATGAAATAACGTTGATAGAAACACCGGCTTTGAATGCGACTTTAACTTTTATACAATGCCACTAAAAATGATTGTCCGAAGATCTGATGTAGTAATTCACTAACATACCGCAGTGTCAATGGTAGCGACTCATCAACACAAGCTGATGGGTTGTTTTAACCTATAGACTGTGACATGCATGATCCCGTACAACCATATAAGGGCCGGCTTTTTCTTTAACGTAAATGTGAGAAACATCTGCTGTAAAGTTAAAGGGCGGGGGGGGGAAACAGCCATATCAATTTCCCAGCTCTTCATGTGGGCTTTTCTCCACCTAACAGATCTAAGCTCAGTACATAGTGAGTCAATCAAACTCGATTGGTAGAAGTGTACACGCTTGCCATGCTCCTCCATGTTTCAGTGCTTTAAATCAACTCAAGCAACAGGGGACATTCTCCAAATGCCTTCTTGGTGAAACTTTAGGTGGATCAGAATGGCTAAATGTATACACTCCTGAGGTTATTGTCTGTTAGTCTATTCCTGGTCCAGGGCAGTTGTCTGGGTGGGCCAGGGCTGAAACAATACCAACTGTTGCGGACTGACTGAAGGACAGGCTTTGTCATAAATGCATCTGCAGATTAAGCCTCGAGCCGTCAGGTGTAGAGGGCAAACGGTTGGGAGCGCCCGGCGGAAAAACCTAAACTAGCTTTTAAAACTCCACGTAACGGACTAAAGATTTGAGAAGGGATTTTAAAATCCAAACTTTACATTGTTTCCATGATTCCTTGCATCTCATAAAAGGTCTATTCAAATGAATTAGAGGGGGAAACATGAACAACCTGCTTACGATGTATTTATTCGTGAAATATAAAAAGTAAATACTGCTGTAAAAGAGAAACTAGTGTAGGATACCTGGGGTTGTCGAGGTGATAAAATCAAAACTTCTCACTTTTAAATATAGCATTTTCATTAGCATTTGGCTAGCAGTCTTTTAAGAAGGAGATTTTAAAGGAAATTTGAAACACAAAATCATTTTTTATGCATTGCACAAACATTCTTTTGCACCTAGGCACAAATTGAAAATGAAAAAAATGTTGAGATATTAAGTGTTGGTGGGCGCTGACTAACATTTTAGTTTCTGGGAGTTGTCATAGGTCATTACAAAACAATTTGTTACCTGTTTCTCTACCACATCATTGCTCAAGCAACTAGAAGTGTGGGAGTGTCGCCACGAAGACAGAAAGATGAGGCAAGTTCAAACAAAGTTATGCGTTGGAATAAGCCTCACAGGCCGCGTAGGGAAGCCATATGTTGAACTGTTTTTGTTCTTTGATTTATCAGTTTGAAAAAACAAAAAAATATGTTGGAGAATTCAAGATTGGGGAGAGGTTTAACTCTCAAAACACCCACTCACAAACACATATGCAGGGTTCGGGTCAGAGGTCAAACGGCCCTGAACTCTCTCCCTTTAGGCCGAGGACATCAGAGGTCCCTCTGTGTGCTGCTCTCCATTTATTTTACCCATCATCCCTCATCAGGCTCGGGATGACCCCGCGACCCTGCAGCTAGGGTTACCTGTCAGTTGACTGTCTATTCACGAGCACGGGGCTTGACGCTGTGTCAACATTTGCTCTGTGAGAAAAGGAAGGAGAAAGAAGAGAGGAAGTTTGATGCGGTGAGGTGAAGACCAAAGCAACAAACAAAAAAAAACTCAGATTGAGTTAGAAAGAAAAACTTTATGTTGAAATGAATGAACGAAAATCTCTCCTCCTTTTGCTTCCATACTCAGAAGTTAAGATTTGAGGCAGTGCAGGGCTCAGACTGGCAGACTTTCGACATGCAAGTGTGATAATTCCTGTTTACTCAGAGACAAAGATCCAAAGGAACTCAGCAAACAGATGCCAGCGTGGATACCTATTGAGGGGTACCTACAAAAACACCCCCCCCTGTGTGTGCTGTCAGCTATCAATCAGGGTGCCGTAAGTGGGATCCTTGAGTTGAGATGCTATCAGCGCTGCCCCGTATACACTCACACCACAGTTTCCCTTATCTCTGCGGAGATAACAGATCCCCTCTAACAGCGAGAGGCCTGAACCAGACATACTTGCTTTCTGCATCTCTCTTCATCTCCCTCTCACTCTCTGTTCTCAGCTGTGCTACAGACCACTTCGTTTCAGACAGGGGGCCCTCAGAAGAACAAGAAAGAAAAAAAAAAAAAACAGTCAATTTGCTCTGGTTCCTGTTTAAAATTCAATAAGCTTGTCTCTTATATTGCAACCGTGTGGTGCTTGCGGAGGCTGCAGAGGGCGCGTGCTACTTCTGATCCCAATCTCTGATGTTATCGGCCCCCAGAAGAAACATGATACATGTCTCGGTTGACGAATCTAGATGGGCGTGAAATTGAACAAAAATCAGAAGCGTGACACATCAACAATTTCCTGCAACTGTAACTTTTTTTTTTTTAAATTGTTTTGTAAACATTGCATTTCCAGAAAAAGTGAATTGTTAAAAAAAAAAGGTTTACAGCTCCTGTTTTAGGCAAAGAGAACAGATGGGTCAAGGTTTTTGCAGCTAAGCCGCTCTGTATTTAGAAAAAACATTAGAAAAAACATTAGAAAAAACATTTGAATGAACACAACCGGTAAGTTTTTCAAGGAGTGCTGTATGTTGACCATGTTGCGGTGTAGATATGTGAGGTCACTGCAGTTATTTTTTCCTCGCTTGGAGGACAGCGAGCCGAGGAGATGATCCTGGACTGGCCTCCTGTTTTTCGGGCTTCCACCAGACCACAGCACGTTGGGCCTAATAACAAAAACAAGCATCCCGGTGTGGAGCTGGTCCCACAGTGTGAGGACCTTAATGAGGAACATGTGGAGCTGCCCAGACACACAGTCAGAGGAAACCCAATCCCTCACTCCCTTTTTTTTTTTTTTTTTTTCTCCCCCTTCCTTCTCCCTTCCCCCCTTCTTCTCCCATTCTTTCCTTCTCAGTCTGTTTCGCCTCTTTCTCTACGTTTTCTGTCGCTAAGTTTTAATCACTAGTGTGTCAGATATTCTTAAAGTTTGTGCAAAACTGAAATCATTGGTTTTCTTTCCGCAGTCCCTATAAAACTACCTCTTTTTCCCCTCTATTGTAACAGAACAAGTGACCAATTGTCAGCAGCAGAAACATACCAGCCTTGTTTTTTACCTGATATACACCCTCGTAGCGCAGCGCCCTTCTCCCTCTCTCTGACTTTGTTTAAGAGTTTGATAGTATATACATACTGCTGGGTCATGCAATGCAAGACGCTCATCAGGAAACATGGGGAAGAAAGAAGTCTTTCTCTGCCCATCAAGCCTGACAGGCGGACCGGGAGTTTCTTTCATGTGCTGAATTCATCCTTAGCATCCACCTGGATCAATTAACTGTTTGCTTCAGTGGTCATCAGACCCGCAGCGTGGATCCTTAGCTTATTTAGCGGACGGCAGCTTATTGAGGGAAACTAGGGCTTTGATTGTGTTGTCTTTTATCTTTGTGTTACACACATCAGGCATGCAGATGTACAATTTCTATGCGGGTATTTTCTTATCCTCAGAGACAAATTGAAGTAAACAATGTGTTTTTTTTTCCTTGCAGGAAATGTCATCACTCGCTCCTGAGGAGAAACACTGTAACGGGTGAGACATTACATTACATTACAGTCATTTAGCAGACGCTTTTATCCAAAGACATTTTTAATTTGCTGCACAGTGCATGCACACCATCAACAGATCTGCCTCCTACACCGTGTTATAGCCCCGTGTCAAAGGTGTCACGGGGAATTCGAAGTGTTACCTGTTTGATGGGATTTAAAAAATAATTGTGACCATAAAGTGCAGCCATAAAGCAGATGAACCAACCCAAGCCTCCAAAATTAGCTGCACAAACAGAGTAAGGTAGAGCCCTCGGGGGGGATAAACTTGGCACACTGGATCCAGTGTGACAGAGGCCCTTCTGGCAGCTCAGAACAATCCAAACGTTCCACTTGGGTTGAGCTGTCTTCGTTTCCCCCTCCACTATATATATCAGCCCCACATCAACATGGGCCTGTGAAGACCTTTCACAAGACTGACAGGCCACCTGAATCACACAATTGTGTGGCCGGAGGAGCCTGCATGTGTATAGAAAAACCAGTGATCCAATAACTGTCTGGGTTCACTTCTCTCTCATAAAGTCAGGAGGGAGGCGCAGAGGGAGACCCACAGCTACAAGCCAAATGTTCCAGCTGCACCAAAACAAAGCTTTAACTTTTCATTCCAGTTCTAGAAATTACACAGACTGTTGATTTTTCTTAACACCATTTTTTTTTTTTTTTTTTTTTTTTTTTTTTTAGTACAGTATCTGGTTGGTGCATTAAATGTATTTATTTGCATGGCACCAAAACCCACAAAGTGTGTCGCAGCAACAAAAAAAAAAGGCCGGTCAGTGTGTGTGTGTGTGCCTTGCAGATGGTCCGGCCTCACAGCAGCTGTGCAAATGAAAGACAGAGTGCCGTTGAAGGAGGTGAGAGAGAGATGGAAAGTTGGCCACAAAAGGAAAAAAGAGTTACATGCAAGTTGCTAACTGAAAATGTAATGGAAAAAATTAAAAAAAAGCTCACTGAGATCTGCTGAGAGAAAATAATTGAGGGTATTTTCGTTGACGTGACAAAAACAGACAATGCCCATTAGTTTTGGCAGGTAAAACACCACTTTGTACTTTTGTACCTAATGAAAAAAGAAGGGATTTATTGACCTTAAATATAACATATAATCAGTGTAATGGAGGAAATGTCGTTAAATAGGATATCACTATATTTCTCCTTATCCCTAAATCATTACTTTTAAGTTACGATAATGCCAAATTTACCTTCAACACCTTAAACTAAGGAAGATAAATTGTCACTCAAACTCTATTATTCAAACGCTAAATCTGGAGTGAGAAAACAACAGGTGGGAGAACCCTGCTTAATGCTGAAAACACGGTAACATTTGTCCCCCAGGAGGAGGAGGAGGAGGAGGAGGAGGGGGGGAGTCAGAGAGGACAGTTGTCCCTCGGTGCTTTGTAGTGCAAACATTTCTACAAGTCAGTTTTTTGGCTCTGCATAAGAAAAGCTTTTTAAGTTATCACATCTGATTATGCAGACGTCTAAGTTGTCACTTTTGCATATACAGTACCAGTCAAAAGTTTGGACACACCTTCTCATTCAACTGCTTTGAAGAATCTAAAATATAAAACATATTCTGGTTTGTTGAGCATTTGTTTGTTTACCACATAATTCCATATGTGGTCCTTCAAAGTTTGGATGTCTTCAATATTAATCTACAATGTAGAAAAAAATAAAAATAAACATAAAGAAAAACCATTGAATGAGAAGGTGTGTCCAAACCTTTGACTGGTACTGTATCTTACATATAATTCAGTTTTCTTTACATCATAAGTACATTTGGATTTAAGCCTATTATCCAACTTTCCAACTTTTTATTATTTCAGACACATGGGTCCATACAAAACAGATAAAATAACAACAAATACTTACAGTGCCAGTTACCACATAATTCCATATGTGTTCCTTCATAGTTTGGATGTCTTCAATATTAATCTACAATGTAGAAAAAAAGAAAAACAAAGAAAAACCATTGAATGAGAAGGTGTGTCCAAACTTTTCACTGGTACTGTGTATATATATATTTTAAAAAAAGTTTCAGTCACATAATAAGGGAATTGCATACACATTTTTAGACAAAGACATATTCTGGTTTGTTGAGCATTAGTTTGTTTACCACATAATTCCATATGTGTTCCTTCATAGTCTTCAATATTAATCTACAATATAGAAAAATATAAAGAAAAACAAAGAAAAACCATTGAATGAGAAGGTGTGTCCAAACGTTTGACTGGTACTGTATATATACAGATTATAACCACAACACCCTGTGATTTATCAATTATAATCAGGGCAATTATAACCCCCCCTTCTCTGTTGTTGAAGGCACTTTTCCACTGTCCTCATCCCAGTAATTGCCACTACATGTAAATATCAAGTTAGTGAATAATTAGTGTTTCATTGGCCAGCCATCACCTCTGGGGGCCCCGTCTCTCTCTCTCTCCTCTTTAGACCCCTCCCTCGTAGAGCCGCCCTGAAGACAGGGGCCCCCTTTTTTGAATGACAGTGCGTTGGGAAGGAAGACGAATGTTTGTCTGATTTCAGCCGCAGCGTCGATGAGAAGCAGTGGAGGAACTCCATTCTAACTGAATGGATTGGTATGGGGAGAAGCGGACCACAGATCACGGCTAAGCGGCTGCTTTTGGACTGTGTAACGTTGACGATGGTTTTACTCTCGCTGCTGTTTCGACCAGGTAAGAGTTGCAAGTTTTTTGTTTTTTTTTTGGGGGGGGAGTTTTTACACTTTTTCAATCCGTGCTTCTGCACTCCTCCGCGGCGTCCCGCTCCGCTCCCTCCGCAATGGAGGTGGAGGAAAAAAAAAAAAAAAAAGTTTTCTTTACTAAACTATTTAACCACTTTCAACACTACAACACATGATATTTTTTTGTGTGTGCTTTAAACATATATAAAAGTCGGTGTTTTGAAACTACCCCCGTCCTCTGCTGGGGTAAAGTGTGACTGCCCCGCTGAACGTCTGCCTCCGGACAGACACGAGTCCACTCACCTTACGTCACTTTCAAACATATTTACGACACCAAACGGTTTGTCGCCAACCGCCAAACGGTCCCAACGTTCGACGGAACCCAAGAACCGCCCGTTGCTATGGTTATATCGGCTCCTGGGGAGTTACGGGCTTTTTAGCTCCCAAGTTAGCATAGCTCGCTAGCAGCTGGGGTCCAGCAGCTCCCGAGAAGGGAAAACGACGGAGCGTGTTGGGTTTTTTTTTTTTTTTTTTTTTTTTTTTAAACCAGAAAATGTCGCTAGTCGGACAACAAAGCAGTCACATTTACTATTAAAGTCATGTGTGTAACTTTAAGGCTTGGTTTTGAGTGTTTTTAATTGTTTGTGCACCCTAATAAACCTTGTTATTTCCCCGTAATCAGGGGTCCCAACTTTCTGGCCTCTGAACGTGTCGTTCTCCTTCATCCCAGTTAGATCACAAACCACTACACAAACTCATGTTTTCTACTGGTTTTAAGTTGATATATTTAATGTTTTCTATTCTTTTGGACAGTGCTGTCTTTATATATATATATTTATTTATTTTTTGTATTTTTTTGGGGGGTTAAAATGCAAAAGTCACCCCTTACAATGTGGACATTCATAAACATACTAATACTTATTACTATTGTTTTGATTTCAAATGATTTAATTTGACTTAATGTCATGAAAACATGCAACCCATCTTATCTTCATATACAAATTAAACTCTAATAAAATGTGAAGATAAACAATATTGAATTATTTTGCAGCACCATACCTAAAAAAACAACAAAAAAAAAGGACCCCTAGAGGCCCTTCAGGTTCTTCTGTATTGTTTTGGTGCCATGCAATAGCTTGTTTTAACTGGACATAGCATTGTTATAAAAGGTATGGTGCAAAAAATAGTTGCAAGACTTTGGGTGGAGTAATGTAGGTCCTTTTTATTAAATCTGTGTTACAGATTAAATGTTTGACAAAGTGTGATTAAAAATAGTATTTACTATCAAGAGTGTTCAGCCTTGTTGTTTTGTGGGTCCAGTCAGGCACTCAGAGTGGCTATGTTGGTAAAAATCTTGAGTTTTGTTAGTGTGCAACCTAAACACTATGCCCAAGCCATTAGAAAACAGTGTGCTTTCTCTCCAGGGTTAACTCAAATCTACTAATCTCCACTGATACAAATACTGCTTACGTGGTCAGTGTGCTTGTTTCTCTTCTGCTCTCGTATTCCCCTCATGGTCCTCACACTTGTTGGTAGTCGACTAAGTGCCGGAGCATAAAGACCCTTTGGGGAGATGCCCGGTTGTTGATGGCAGTGATTGTCCGAAAGTGTCAATCACAGCAGACTATGGTGACCTTGCAGCGAGCCGGGGGGGAGGAGGAGGAGGAGGAGGAGGAGGAGGAGGAGGCCTGTTGAAATTCAGAGGAGGGATGCAGGATGCCTCCAACTTGACCTCTCGCACTCCATCTCAGTTTTATTTTATTTATTTATTTATCAGAGCTGCAGCTGCTGTGAGATGCATTAATCATCTGTCCTGCCCCCCCCTTCAGTGAATCAGACTTATGAGAGAGAGAGAAAGAAACTGTGCAAAAATATTCATGTGCACTGGTGTGAAATCACAGGGCTTATCTTGTTGTCTTTGTCTACGCTGTTGGGGGATTAGATGGAGCATTTGGGGTAAACAGAAGAGTATTCTGTGGCAATAGAGGAGCAGTCTGTTGCAACTGATCCACGTTTTTTTTGCAGTAAAAGTGGTGTATTGTGTTGTTGATGCTGCTGAAATGGAAAATATATCAGCAGGAGTTATTAAATCCCAGTCAGCTTAACACTAAACTGAAATGAGTGTGATTAACATCCACACTTTTTTAATTCCCACAGAAATAGCTGTCGTTTTCTTGTTTTCCTTGATAATAAGTATCCCACTTGTGAGTCGTAACTCAACAGGAAGCTCAGAATTTCGGCGAAACCTCCCAAATTCTCACCCGCTGTGCTGTGCAGCCCCCACCATCGTCCCACTAGCTCCCAGTTTGGACCCAGAGTTACTGAACAAGTGTGACTCTTTTGAGATGTTCCTCTTGAATGTTAGCTGCCCCCATGTACCCGGCCCTGCCCTGCCCTGCCATGTAGTGTAGCTTAATGGACTTCAATTACCCTAGCAACAGCCAAACCACATTCAACACCCTCAGGCAAACTAACACAGGTTGGTTTCCTCCTACAGTGAAGCTACATGCTATTGCTGTGAGGGCTGGTTGGGGGAAATAAGACTTGACTGACTTGGGGGGGGCCTCAGTGTGGGATCGTGGCCTCGTGAGCTCACACATTTTTGGGTTTAAATGGCTCTCCTGATTGTGCTAAACTTGATAGTGGAAAAGT
This sequence comes from Anoplopoma fimbria, assembly GCF_027596085.1. Taxonomy (NCBI): domain Eukaryota; kingdom Metazoa; phylum Chordata; class Actinopteri; order Perciformes; family Anoplopomatidae; genus Anoplopoma; species Anoplopoma fimbria. The sequence goes on along the minus strand of NC_072456.1, from coordinate 22,846,635 downwards.
TTCGCCTGTGCTGCCTCGTGCACTGTGCTGAGGTAATGCATCCGTAAATGTCAGATGGATTTTAAGATCAAATTAGAAGGAGGAAAAAAAAAAAAGTTGTTTTTGTTCGGATTGGTATTTCTAGTCGGCAGTATTTCTGCAGGGAGGGAGGTTACTGATGAAAACGAGAGGAGACGGCACCTTTTTCAGTCACTGTGACGCATCAATGGACACTGCAGTGTGCAAAATGTTGACGCTTGTTTGTTTCTTGTTTTCCAGCTCACTGCCAGCAGTGTCGAATCCAGCGCTGCAACGCCGAGTACGTGTCTTCTACCTCACCCAATAGTGGTCTGCAGGATGACGTGGCTCTAGACGTGGACTACTGCATTGCCTTGCGGGCCTACGCTCTGTGCACCCGGCGGCAGGCGCGCAGCTGCAGGGGCGACCTGGTCTACCACTCGGCCGTCTTCCGCATCAAGGAGCTATTCTCTCAGCACAACTGCTCCAGCGACGGGCCCACCTCCTCCGCCAAGGTGCCCAGCACGTCCCGGCCGGCCGTGTCGGAGCTGTGCGACTACGAGAGCCGGGTCCTCGCGTCGGGCTCGGCCGGGCAGCAGAAGAAATACGCCCACTGTGGATTATTCGGAGACCCGCACCTGAGGACTTTCCGCGACGAGTTTCAGACCTGCAAGGTGGAAGGGGCGTGGCCTCTGATCGACAACCGCTTCCTGTCGGTGCAGGTGACCAACGTGCCCGTCGTGCTGGGCTCCAGTGCCACGGCGACCAGCAAGGTAAGGATGGGTGTAGATTAGACCTCCCAACGTTTAGACGATTGGCACAAAAAATGCCAATTAATCCCTTGGATCACATTCTAATATTGACATGTGACAGTAAATAACACATCTTGAGCGTTTCGAGCAATCAAAGTGAAGATTGTGGGCTCCACGAAATGTTCGTAAAGTTTGTAGATGACCGATTTATTTGAGTAATATAGTGTCAGTTAGTTTTAGCCGTAGTTGAGAGCAGTGTTACCCCACTTTTTTTTGGGCCATGTGACCCGTTAAAACAAGAGTCATGTCTACTCGCAAGTGCTCTCCCATTCTACATTTATGTTTTAGTTGTTATTTTCTTTCCATATATTGTTTCCTTTGAACACAGTTTAGAGGTCTGACTGGGTAAATCTATCCAAGATTTCAAAGGAAGAAATTCAAAGCCAAAAAAGAAAAGTTTGGCAAAAATAGTATCCCAGTGCCTTTTGAGGGGGAGTAGTGCTTTCCCCACAACAAGCGGCGACGACAATATTAGAAACACCGATTATAGTAAGTCTGAAACTAATGGCTTATATGATCAGGCTGGTTTTTTTTTTTAGCGCTTGCTTGCTTGCTTGCTAGCTCGAGTATTGCCATAAAGCATCAACATGTGAAGTTAATCGTCATTCCACGGTGCCTCTCGAGCCTCCAGCATTCCTCTTGTCTTGGAGCTCCTTCAGATCTATGAGGGAAAGGAGAGAGAGGAGGGGAGTCTTCAGCGGTGTTGAATCTCAGACATGCTTGAGCGCTCTACCTTTTAACACATGGGTGGTCATATGGTAGTGATTAACGCTCACTCAAACATTTTCCTCCACCGCCACGATCAGGAATGTTTTTTCACCCCTCTGGTCAAATAATTAACTGGGTGCTTTTTTTTGTGTAAATATGGAATAATGTGGAAAAATGTAGGAATAATTGGGACGGCAGCGAAGGGCTTTTGATTCTGTTAATGAAACAGGCTGGGGTTTAATGCTTTTAAATTGTTGAAGCCTTTTTATCATGTCTTTGTTACTGAAAGTCACATTGGTATGAGACTCAGCACGCTCGGATAATGGCCATTAAAATAGGTTTAAAAAGCTGCTTTTATTTGAATCATAGGCTTAAATAGTTAATCATTTTGTATTCCACCATCAAGGATTGTCACTGACTCCCTACACTTGCCAACATTAAAACTATACGAGACAATAAACTATATTATTGCAATAGGGATTTCAGTATAAACTCATCAAAGCCATTTACGGTGTATGCTGGGTGTGCAGCCTAATACGAACCTGTGGTGTTGGTTTATCTGCGCCAGAACCCGCATGCCCCCATCATGATTTTTGGAGTTGTTTGCAACTGCCAGACTTGAGACAGGAAATCATCCATCAAGTAGCGTATCCCCGTAAGTGTAAACGTAACCACAGCCACCGCTTTGTCAAGATACTTTGAAGAAACGCAGGTTAGGCCCCAATTTTTCAAAGCTCAGCTGGAATACAAATCACAGTCAGTCACTCCGCCAGCCGAGGAGAAGTGTTGGAAGACGCGTGGAGATTTGAGGCTGCTGTGAAACCGTGTTGTTTGAGCCAACATTCAGGGAGGACTAGTAGAGTTATTGCCTTTTTAGTTTTAGTGTTAGTATTTTTTTTATTTTTTTTTAAAGTGAGGACCACACAATGATTGTGGTTTATTTGAGCAGTTTCTCTCTGGGTGGTTCCAATCCAATGGACCACTGACAGCAATCACTGTCAAAAAAAAAGAAAGGCCAGTGTGGCCCATCAACACCTTCCACAGCAGTCAACATGTTTGGTTTCCTGCTGCCACCTTGTGGCTTGAATTGGTACTGCTCTTATCCAAGAGCAATTAGGGCATATTGTGTAATGCTGATCATTACATTTAAGCAAAGAAGAGTCCTTTTATTTAAGGAACAATAGCCAAACTATAACATAAATAATAGGAAAAACAATGATGCTGATCCTTTTTTTTTTTCTTCTCTTATTTCAGATCACTGTGATCTTCAAGTCCTTCCACGGCTGCACGGATCAGAAGGTGTACCAGGCCACCACAGAAGATCTGCCGCTGGCCTTTCAGGATGGGACTCGCAGCGGCAGCGAGAGCGGCAGTCTGAACATCGCGGAGCGCGGCGGCTCCGGAGTGGGCCGCCAGGTGAAGATACAGGCCCGATACATCGGCACCTCCATCATCGTGCGTCGCGTGGGCAGCTACCTGACCTTTGCCATCCGCATGCCAGAGGACACCCTGGACTTTTCGGAGGACAACGGCGGTCTGCAGCTCTGCCTGCACGGCTGCCCGCGCAACGAGCTCATCAAGGAGCACACGCTGGGCCGCCAGAGCCAGCAGCCCCGCCTGCAGGGCACCAACACGGAGCTGGGTCCTCTGAGGCCTCCTCACCAGGTCTACACGGTGGAGCGGGCCACGGCCAAGTGTAGAGAGACTCTGCAGGTGGAGGACGTGTACTTTCAGTCCTGTGTGTTTGACTTGCTGACCACAGGAGACCCTGAGTTCTCTATGGCGGCCTACGGCGCTCTGGAGGATTTAAAGGCGCTGCCGCCGAGCAAACTGAAGCAGAATTTCCCGAGGACTCCTCGTCTTTACAACCGAGCGGCGTCACACACGGCGGCCGCAGCAGCCAGCAGCTCCCTGCTCTCACTCCTACTCCTCATTGTGCTGCTTTTGTAAAAAAAAATTAAATATATATCTGTAAATGATAAAAAAAGAAGAAAAGAGAAACCTGGAGACAGAACGTGGAAGCATTACCAGCTTGAGGAAAGAGTGAGGAGAGCTCAGACATATATATTTGTAATTTTCTTTTTCTGGAGGGGGGGGGGGGGGTAGGGCAATTTGTGAATGTTGTGATCTTTTTCTGTTTTATTTGTCATTTGAAGGATTTCACACTCATTAAATATGGTCTTTTTTTTTTTCCCACTTCACATTTTCCGTGGATTCATGAGTGACATCATCAGTTGAAAAGAGACAGAAATGCATGAACTCATGTGGTTTGGGGTCCAGTACGTCATGTTTCCACATGCTCACTGTTAATCGGTTTACGGTTCACGGCAGCTAAATGGCATTGAGTTTTTTTTTTTTGTAAATAGAAAAGTCATCATAGTGCACAACCTTCAAACACTCCACCATGCATGAATCTGCACATGTAACTCCATACTGTATGTAAGCAACGTGGCTTCTAGATCCTGTATAATCCAGTAATATCAATAGCACTTAACGGTTTTAACAGCAAGTTTTGTGTGTTCAGATGTCATTTATTTTGTCTATGTAAACGGTTAATTTCATAAAATTGCTATGATTAATAATACACAGGATCCAACAACTGTATGTAAAAACTACCTATCCATAACATATGGTGTGTCAGTGTGATATTCAACAGTTCTCATCTTCTGTGAAACACTCCCTCGTCAAGCTGTTTGGCTTCCAGTTTTAAAAAAGGTTTAAAAAAAAAAAAAACACAAATCTTTATATAATAATATATTAAAAGAGTGTATATATGTGTTTTATATTGTGTACATTTGCCTGTGTATAGATGTTTTAACTGTAATGTGTTTTACATTTGTTGTGTTTTTTTAGTAGGTTATTTTGAGACATTGTAAGAAAAGTAAACTAATATGTGTTTGTAATTTTCTGTATTAAAGTGTTGGACACTCCAGACTAAGGTCTGTTTTTTTCTTCTTTTTTGGGGGGGGTGTCACTCTTGTACCTGGTATCTCAGACAGGATAGATCTTTTTTTCTATCGCATCATGTTAAATGATGTGTCTATCAGCTTTCATTGTCCCTTTTAAACCAGGGTTATGAACCTTTTAAAAAAACACACTTACTGTTTCTGGGTCAAGACGACACATATAAGATGACAAGCAAAAACAAAAAGCTTTTAAGAACAAGTGCAGTTTCTTACAGTGGCAGCATTTCCTCACTGTATGCTTTGTAATACCACTCGTGACCTGGTGGGGTCCTCGGTCCATAAGGCCTGACAGCTTGTAGTACGCAGACAGCTTTGACAGGCTGGCTGTGTAGCTGTAGGGATCCACAGTATGTTCTCAGTCCCCTGTGTAAATGTTACCTCTGAGTGCTGAGCTGGCTGCTGGCTTTGCTTTTGTCTGCCAGAGCGCTGCACGGCTCCAAATAGGATTTAGTCTGTGGTTTAACACCAGGTTAGAGTCAACACACGCACGGTGCTGATATTTGCACTATACGCGAACAATGAGTGCTATGATTAGGATGTGAGGGATGTGATCAGTTCTCATCGCCATCAAAAATGCAATTAAGAAAGCTACTGCACACTCCTTATGAAGACATTAAGAATTAATACGCTATAATTAGTAGATGTAATTTTAATTTATTTCTTGAATTAAGTGTCTTGGTCCTTTCGCAACTCTTGAGTGACAATGTTTCGTCGCACATGCAATCATACTTAATCTGCAGTGTGGATAGGAAGGAGCTGGTCATTTAAAAACATGGCGCTATTTTCACCTATTACGTGTCCTAAATCAAGTCCTCAATGGGTGACACCACCTCATAGTATTACGCACAGTAGAAAGGTGATTGGTGGTAAAAAGTCATAGTCTTGTCTTATCTTGGGGAGGCAGGCAGTATTTGAAAGTAACCAAGTACACATACTTTATATGAGTTTTTCCATTTTATGCAACTTTCCACTGGACAAATATACTTTTTACTCCACATTTATCTCTCAAGGAAAGTTACTTTTCAGCAAAGGTGGAAAACATACTAGAAAAGTGTACTACAAGTACTGTTACATTAAGAACATCTTACTCAAGTAATAGTATTTGTGTTAAAATGTACTTTTGTAAAAAGTAGGTCAGTTAAAATGTACTCTGAATTAATGTTTCTGCCTGGCTTAATGCCTCTGATTATGAAATCCTCTTGGGCTTATCCAACAGAAGTTTTAGTACTACAGGCTTCCAATCCCAGCTGTGGAGACATTGGTATAGTTGTTTCTTTGTAGGACACTGATGTACATGACTTTTAAATCATGAGGTTTTATTGTGCTTATGTATAATGCCTTGGATTGATTGAAACCGCGTTGCATTTGAAAAAGGTTGTGAATTACAACTGTTAAATCAAAGAATAGGCCACAAAATATATTGCAACATCAGCAGCATTAGCACCAAAAAACCCTTCTATCCAAACCAACAAATGGACACTCTGCTGTCTGTGCTTACCACCGATTATCAATTATAATTATAACTGCTTTCCTCATGTAGCCTCATAAGAATTGACCAGAAAATAGACCTCACTCGCACAATAAAACAAACATGAACGACTATAAAAAGAAACGAATAAAACATCAGCAAAGCAGAACATGTGGTCAAGTAAACAATATAAACTTCACAGCGGCCATTAGCACAAACATGTTACAGCAAAGGATGCGACTGCGCAGTTTCTACACGTCGCCTAGCAACAAACACGTCGTTGCTAGGCGACGTCGCTGCCGTAACTAAGTGTTCGTTGCCGTTCTCTCATCCGGGGAGTTCAAGCTAGTTCAGCAATGTGTTGTTGTTGCACTCACCTGTCTGAACGGCACCGCAAAGTCCTCAAAACACTGCTCCAGGTTCAACTGCTCTACTCTTTCTTCCCCCGTCCTAGTATAACCAGTCAACTCGACGTCTCTGTCCCAGTATAACCAGTCAACTCTGTCCCAGTATAACCAGTCAACTCGACGTCTCTGTCCCAGTATAACCAGTCAACTCGACGTCTCTGTCCCACTATAACCACTCAACTCGACGTCTCTGTCCCAGTATAACCAGTCAACTCGACGTCTCTGTCCCACTATAACCACTCAACTCGACGTCTCTGTCCCACTATAACCACTCAACTCGACGTCTCTGTCCCACTATAACCAGTCAACTCAACTCGACTCTCTGTCCCAGTATAACCAGTCAACTCGACGTCTCTGTCCCACTATAACCACTCAACTCGACGTCTCTGTCCCAGTATAACCAGTCAACTCGACGTCTCTGTCCCAGTATAACCACTCAACTCGACATCTCTGTCCCACTATAACCACTCAACTCGACGTCTCTGTCCCAGTATAACCAGTCAACTCGACGTCTCTGTCCCACTATAACCACTCAACTCGACATCTCTGTCCCACTATAACCACTCAACTCGACATCTCTGTCCCAGTATAACCAGTCAACTCTCTCTGTCCCACTATCCACTCTGTCCCAGTATAACCAGTCAACTCGACGTCTCTGTCCCAGTATAACCAGTCCATGCGGCCTCTCTGGTGCCTCTGCGCTCCTCACATCCATAACCAGTCTGTCTCGGTACCTCTGTTAGCCAGACATAGCATGCGCAGTCCTCACATCCAAGTCCGCCATCTGGATTTGTGTGTGAACTCAATTAAATACATAAATTAAAGTTTGTTTCCTCACTTAAGGTAAACGTGTCTCGGTGAAGGTACAAGTCACGAGCGTATTAGCATTTAGCATGTTAGCCAGACATAGCATGCTCCTAGTGCACTAGCATCATGGGTGTGTCAGTTAGCACGCCTGCAGCTTCTTCTGATTGATCGCTTTTCCTCTGTTTCTTCTGTTCCATTCTCACACTGTTTGTCAGGACTTTTTCATGTGACTTTGTTTTTACTCTTTAGCTTGAGTCATTTTTCAAAATACTCAAAAAAAAAAAGTACATGAAAAAATGACTTTGTTACAGTGACAAGAGTAAATGTAATGTACTACGTCCACCCCCTGCATTAAATAAATGGTTGGATTATTTTATAAAATTCCCCCAAAAAAAATTAAAAGTCCAATCAATGGTTCCCAAACTTGGTGACCCCTTTTGTGGAGATCCTGTCATGTTCAACAGCCACAGAGGTAAAATGATGCAACATCTTTTTCTTCTTACCTCTTCCATTAATCATGTCAGGCGTGTCACATTTATCTTGTGAGCCTTTGGACTAAACCAGCTAACTGTATATAAAGGGATTAAAACTAGTTCCACATCGAGCAGCTACAACCGTAAAATGCAGCTTACAGCGTGTTGCATCAGTGCTAACAATCTATTAATGTCATATATATAATAAATAAAGCAGTCACAAAACTTTTGCTACAACACTTATGTACTTTGACTCACATAGGGATTTGATTGCAGGGCTTTTACTTGTAATGAAGTATTGATAATTAGTAAATGATTTAAACACTTCTCCCAGCACCTCGCCATCTTTTATCTAAATACATAACTCTAAAAGTTGTAAACTGAGCAATTATGTAAATTATATGTGTGTGTGTGTCCCTCTATGTTCTTTATAATATGAAAGCAGAGCCAAAAAGCTTCAAGTCTGGTCCCGATTGGCGTCATCTGTTGAGATTCAGCCATCTGACAGCACCAGCCTTATATAACAGCGCCCTCAGTCTGTTGAAAGAAGGTGAGATTCTTGACTTCTGAACATTTTAGCTCTTCTTTAAAAAGAAAAAATAAGAAGAAGTGAATATTGACATTGAAAGACTGGAAAATGAAAAATATGTAAAATCCTCTCTAGCAGCATGTAGGATGTATCACAGGTTTACAGGGAAACTGCTCATGCCTGCATAGATTCCTCGTCCGGCCTCTTTGAATCCCGTCCCGTCTTGACTTTCCCCTGTAAACAAGGACAATTAGCAAGCTAATGAGTTGAGGAAAAAAAAACCCTGAGTGATTGATACTCTCAATGGGGAAATTAATTTGATATTAATAGAGCACTTGGCAAGATAAATAGATAGTGGTGTGTGAGTCCTCTCCTTGATTGATAATGGATAGATTGATGGCTGTCTTAATGCAAGATGTGCCTTAGACCTTAAAGAGGTGGCCTTGATGAGGAGCGCTTTGCTTAATATGGCGCTTCAAAATAGGTCGATGTTGATATTGTAAAGTTGCAATCTTGAAGATTTTTATTTAAATAATTGTAAAGTCAGTATCAATCGATGAAGGAGGTAACACAATGAAGGTATTGCAATATTTATATATTTGCAGTATCACGAACTGGGTGTCTGTGGCGATTTTGATGTAAAAAAAAATAAAAAATGCTGTATTGCAGTTTTCTCCATTGAACTTTATGCACAATTCCTTTGTTTTCACTTAAATATTGATTCTTTATCAACCAGGACTGAATTCTTAAGGATTGCCACTTTAAGTTGCAACACCTGCAGTTAGAGAGGGAGGCCTCAGACACATAGTACATGATAACAGATCATACAGAGGATAAGTGATGGAACACAACTTTTGAACAAAAAACCAAAACAGTTTGGACTTGATTTATTGATGTTATAGCTGTAAACTCATTCATCTGCTCTTGTGAGTTTGTGCTCACTTTCTGTTTCATACCTCCCTCCCTAAATGATCACCTTGCATCATTCCTGCAGCTCCTGATGAATCGTACGCCCCCCCCCCCCCCCCCCCACACACACACACACACACACACACAATATAACCTCCTCTCACTGAAACATTTTGCTTAATGATGCACTCAGAGTCTGATTGTTGCGCCAAGTAGAAGACGTTCAACATACACATACATTACACCCGTTTACATGGGTCACTGCTGCGGAACAAAGAGTGAGAAGTTACTCATTTCTCAGTGTGTGTGTGTGTGTGTGTGTGTGTGTGTGTGTGTGTTTGCAGGCAGCTGTAGTCGTGGCGATTACACAGCTATCTCATACCGCAGGCTCTCTCATACCTGACCAACTCAATCTTTCTGTGTCTCCTCAATAATCAGAGTGACAGCGAGCTACTAGACATATCTCACCCACCGGCTCACTCCAGAATGGGTATTGACCTACATATCAAATCATACGCTCCTGGCTTGTGTGATAGAGATTGGGGAGAGGGGGGGGGGGGGATAGCAGAGTATGATTGGCAGTCCTACTTTAGTAAACACGTTGCATCCCCTGGGTTCCTGCGTCTTCATATGTATTCACTGTTAAAAGGTAAAACACCAACGTTTACCGCATCCTTCTACACGCTTTAGGACTTCCTGACAGTGCCCCCCCCCCCCTACTGTAACAGTAGAGAACAGCTGAGAGCACCTGGTTGTCTGTGTGTGTGTATTTTTATTAACGAGCCTGTGTCACCAAACTTTTAACAAATGGCCCCCGGCACCCCGACGCCCCGAAAAACCCAGCTCGGAAATTAAGCATCTGCATCATAAATCTTGGAAAGTTACAATAATTTGCAATTCACTCCCTCATCAAAGGCAATATTACCCTAATTTATTATCTCCCTGCACGAGGGGCGCGCAAAGGCCATGGAGATAAGAGTTTATCAGGAGGGGGATTGATTTTCATTAACTGATTGTAATAAAGATGAACTGCCTGCCGTGCACACTGACCAAGAGCCACACTTTATTGTAATTGGGACAATTTATTTCATGAGCCAGTGGCTCTACTTTTTTTCCCCGTCCCTCCCACTCTTTTTTTTTTTTTTTCTTTTCATATCTGTCGCCCGCTCTTTAAAATGTGAACGTCTCAGCTGCGTCACTCATGATGCTGCAGAGACTCCTGATGTAAGAAGATGATGATTACAACGTGCATGTGCTGAGGAGAGTCAACTGTCGACAGATGTTGCGTCAGGTTTATTATGGGCTTCTGGCACCAAAGCAACGCTATAGTTTGTGATTTACACTTGACTGATACTCGAAGGCTTCCTTATTTCAATTTGCTGCCTCCTGCTTGTCAAAATGATAATGCTATTTGTTCCCCTGTCTTCCTCTTACAGCCCCTCCATGATCCATGCCACCTCCCGACTGTCTGATGATTATGTGCCGTGGTTTTGTTTGTGCATTCTGCTCCCGTCACATACGTCCTGACACATATTTCAGTCTGTGTCTCCCTGCAGCAGAGCAGCATCAGGTGACCTGCTAACTGGTAAAAGGCTTCAGTCTCCACAAAGACAGATAATCCAAATCATCCTACATGCTGCACCGCTGGGTTTCCATACGAGTATGAAGTGAATACATTTCCTCTCCTGAACCTCCCAGCATCTCCTGATGAATACCAAAGTAGACTCCTGCCTGCTGTGAGAGCTGCAGAAACTGGCTCGTGTGTGGAAAAAAATGAAATGTTTATGAAGCTGTGGATGTGCAGCGATAACCCCGGCGATCTTTTTAAAGGGCAATGACACCATCATCACAGTTTCATCACTTCACACCAGCGAGGCATCAGAAACAGAATCACTGTAAGAGGTTGTAACATCTGCACTCGCAAACTTTCAAGGTCCTTCAGAGTGAATCCTTGTGCAACAACTCCCCCTCTCTGTGCAATGTGGATCAGCACTTCATTCAACGTAATATAACTGTGAGAAACAAAACAACCTGTTTGAATTTTTATTGTAAAATTGGAAAAAAAGGAGAGAAAGAGAGAAAAGCCCCAATAAGCATTTCTTTTTGATACATATCTTTATCTTACCATAACCATAAAAGAAAAAAAAGAAAAGTGGCAGAATAAATAATAAATAAATAAAAATAAATAGAGAAATAAATAAATAAATAGACATCAAGTTACATACTTGACCCGATAATTAATTATAAAATTATTTAATCATCAATCATTAATATATGAAGTAACCTAAGCAGCAAGTATTAAGAAATTTCAACAGGGGGAAAAAATGTTTGGTTTCTCAGGCTAATACAGAACACATAGTTTTTTTTTTAATAACTTTTTGTTTATAAAAAAGATACTGCTTTCCCTGTCAGTTAATCCATGCTGTACTGACACTGCCACAAAAACAGGTGGCGCTCTCCTTTTAAAAAAAGAAGGAAAGAAAGAAAAACAATACAACCTGTAAACTGCATTTTCATCCTCCAGGTTCAAACAATAGTACTGAGATTCCTCTTTTTGCGCCCTGCACGTCAGTAAAGTCTTCTTCACAGACTCCACGCTGCTGTTTATATGTTTTTGTATGCTTTGTGCTGAGAAACCAGAAAGTTAACATCTTTTATAAAGCGACCCAAACCCCCTCCCCCGACCCCTCCCCCCATTTCAAACCCTAATCTATAATGTAACCAAAGAAAGGTCCTGTGCTGATTTTCCATAATATACAGATTTCATATTTATAATAAGCTACTATCCTTAGCATTCAAACCATAAAGAATCATATTGTTAATACTAGTAGTACCATAATCTTTAACCCCCCCCCCCCCATTGAGCATGCTCAGAGATTGAAAGGGCACCATGGTAGGATAACAAATATTAAAAGAAAAGAGATAGAAATGGATGCAAGAGTGAAAACAATGCAGAAAAATGTAACTTTAGTTTGAGCACATGCAGCTGAATTATACCAACACTGGGATCAGTACTGATATTTCCTTCCTGCTTTAGTGGACTTCCAATCAGCTCTGGTAATTCAAAAGTGTTAACTCTATTAACTTCTTGGATTTCAGTCATTTCATTACATTCCCCTTTTTCTAACTTTCATAGAGGAAATGTATATTTAGGCTTATGCACTACAAACGCTCTCCATCCACAAACCTTCACTGTTTTAATTGCGTTCAATCAAATTTCATTTCTTTCTCTTGGCAGAATGAAATTAACTCAACATCTTTTTCAAACTCATTAAATTTCAGCCACAGCTGGCATCTTTAATTTGCATTACCCAAGCTGTTGTGAAGGCCACATTTAATTTGATTTTAATAATTTAAAAAACTCTCCAGTAGCAAATCCCATAAGGAGAGATTTTTGAGTGGGTTTATAAGGCCCTGTATGGCCCGGGGTAAGGAGGGCATATATCACAGCTTCCTAAAGCTGCCGGGCGCCAACAGCAGAGAGGAAACCAACAGTAACTCACCAGGGGAACAAAGCTGTCTTCTGGCAAATATATATGAAACCTAACCTTTTCACTGCAAAGCTCTATTGTATCATTACAACCTGAAAGGACCGTCCCCTCTACACTGTTATGCTATATCACAAAATCAAATACTTCTTCCTACTGATCGATATTTACTGAAAATTAACACATTTATAGGAATCGATCTTAAAATCTCAAGGAATCTGGCACTCGTTTAAAGTCTGATGAGGAAATGCAGTGGATATGCTTGCATAATTTGGCAATTCATGATAAGAAAAGGCATTTTTTAAAGACTTTTTTTTTTTTTTTTTTTTTTTTACAGCATCTAAGTATTGCCTGCAAGAGAACAATATACAGTGAATGAGGGTAGTAACATTTGTTAAATGGTCTCCTGGTCTACTGATCCTGTGGACCGGTAATCATACAAATAAAAGAGATAAAGATAAAAAGATAGAGTCAGCAGGACCTGGGGAGCCGTTCTGGTAATGACATTTGTTGTACCGGAGCGCAGAGGATTAGTAGTCAGGTTCTTCTGGAGACTCTACATGTGAGGACGGGGCCAATAGAGACACGATGGCTGAAGCGCTGATGTGTCCTAAGGTTAGAGAGATGATCAGAGCGCTGAGGTCCCACAGAGTCCTGAGAGGCATTCTGCTTCAGTGCAAACTGAGTCAATGAACGACATACTCTCCAAACTTAAAAAGAGTTGGGTGTCAGATGAACAAATGTGAGAGTGAAATGGATTTAAAAACAAAAAAGGCGACTCATGAAGAACAGATTTCATCTCGGATGTACTGCATGTGCGTATCTCTCTGTAAAAAAACAACGAAAAAAAGCATCACCACAGATGATGCTCGGTTGGTTAATTAATCATATCTGATACGGCGTGATGTGTCGTGACCACACTGTATAGGAGCCATGTGTGACCGGCGCTAATGGTGAGCTGTCGTCTCGTGGAGGCAGCAGCAGCTGTAGCAGCTACACTTACAGGCCTGCCGCTGTCTAATTGATGGATCATTTTGCTCTTAATTTGACCTCCTAAGGCTGGTAATGCCAGGCTGTTCCTCACCGCGTACAAGCTCTTACTGTGCTATTACACCCTTTGGAAAAAAAAAAAAATTAAAAATAAACTACACAGCTGCTCTTCACTGAAGAACTCCTACCATCTACTCTAAACACTTTTTACACATCCTGTCGTAGCCATGTGAACTTTTGAACCTCTTATTTTTGTTTTTTTTAGCGATGATAGCGTAGAATTAAGTGCCTTTTCGACGTGTCCCACAGGATATGCTGCCTCTGTCAGATTCGGGGGGGGGGTCCCCTCTGAGACTGTGGTCAGTAGTTGGAAGGAGAAAACATGGACTCTGTCACTCAGTCAATTCATTCAAAAATGCCAATGCATAATTGATTGCTCATCTCTTGCCCCGCGGTGCTGCTCCCCATCTGATCAATATTATCATTATCCTAATTATGCTGTGGGTTAGCTCTCGGCCCCCGTGAACTGATGGTCCCTATTAAGAGAGAAATATGCTGGCACTTGGAGGTGAGGTGTGGAGCGAGAGAAAGGGAGGAGAAAGTGGTGGTGGTGGGGGGGGTCTGCCCTCGCCTGCTGAGAACAGCTGGAGGAGCCTGGCAGCGGGGAGGGCACGACCCGGCAGGGACCACTGTGACACCCCGATGGAATTTATTCTTTTTTTTTTATTTTTTATTTTTTTTTACAACTGCTGTCGAGCTCATTTGTATATTTTATTAAGCAGTTACGATTTGCTGTGCTGTTTTTACTGCTGTGCATCCAGCTCAGCCGGGTGTCACTTTTTACCACAGTGCTTTATGGTCAGATTATCTGCGATATCAACGGCTTTAATGAAGACGTGGAATTGCTCCGGCTTCAATTATGGAACTGCACAGCGCCTGACGAGAGCAGCAGACGAGCGGGTTTCATGGCTGCACACAGTGTGGAGCAGTGAGAGGCTGTTATTGTGTCGCTTACTTTTTGGCACTACAGGACTGTTTTTTTTTTTTTTTTTCTTTTCTTCTTCTACTGACACAATAACAGCGACACATCACACCTCCGAGATGAAATGCTGTGACGCAGATGAAGCAATGAGTGGCAAAAGAAAGATTATCTGAACATGCCCGAAACAATGTCTAACCCACATATTCTACGCCACTAAAATAGTATAGCTTTATACATTTTTTTTTCTGTTTTGTTTTAATATTCCTTAAACCCAGTAGCTATAAATGTAAAAGGAAAACAAACCAAAACCCATTTCCTCTTTTTTTTTTTTTTCAAACCTGAAGCTAGTATTTCTTCTTAAGTTTAACTTGTAATATTATTAGTAGTAGTTTTGTAGTATTAGTATCATTTAATACTATATATTACTGTTCAGAACAATAAAAATGTTTGGTCCTTTGGTCCCTTAGGGGTGAAAGATTTGCAGTTCTACTGTTGCTAATGGAAACCTCAGTGACCTCCAAGAGTCATAGTTCTGCGCTTGCTGAGAGAGACGGTGAGAGAATAAGAGAAAGAGGGAAAGAGAAAGAAAGTCTGTCAGTGGACGAATAGAATAGCTTCTTTTTTTCCACTGTTTTTCTTGATCTTCAAGTTTTAACCCTCATTTGTCCAGTACAGTAAAAGCCACAAGCGCCTCTTCCCTTATATATATGTGTATATAATATGTATATAGAAATCTATTTGTTGTTGCTGCTTTTTTGTTTGTTAGTTTGTTGCTTAATTAACAATTCAAGTCTCAACAAGAAAAAGTTCTGTTGTTCAGTCTCATCACATCTTTTTTCAGTTTTTTTTTTTTCTTCTCGTCTTTCTTGCACTGTGCCATCTGTTACTGTTAAGTCCCCCGGTGAAGCGCCGCCTCCTCTTTTTTTCGCATCTTCTTTTTTTCCGCCGTAACCTATATCTTCATAAGTAAATGCTGATATGTCTTCAAAAATTCCTTATGTGTTGATTTTTTTTTTTAAAACATATTTTGCTTTTTCAAAGAAAAAAAGTTTCACTCCTCCGAGATATCTTCACGTGTCCTCTAAAACCTGAAAAAGTAGAAGAGAGAAGGGCAATGTCAGATCTCACTGCTCATTAAGCTGTCATTCCAAAGATCCATTTCTTTAAACTTTGGATAGTTCAATATGGCTCTATTATATCAGTGAAATGGTCTGGAGAGAGCTAACCCACACTGGCACCCCAATCAATCTTTGTCAATCACCATAATGACAGATTTTCTCATAATTAATACGCCCGCTGTGAGGCAGATGAAATCAAACCTTATGGTTTCTACATGTCTGCAGAAACTGAAACTCTAGAATCGTTAAATAATTCAGCTTCACATTCACGGAACATATTTAATGTGTATTCGTCTAATAAATAAGCTCTAAAATTCAGGCTTTCTGAAGAAGTAGGGAGGACAACGTTTGACCATCAGCTCTGTCAACCGGAGTTAAATGTTCAGCCTCGACAGAAACAACATTGCGGCTCTAAATGTTGGACCGGTGACAGGGCTTTTGACACTTTGCTGGCTCACCTGTGCTGCTGCAATGAATACTGAAGGTAGGCTGTGTCAGTAAGGGCGGCTGGCATCCTTCGGTCTCTTTAGCTGGACTTTCAACCTCTTCATCCCGATCTGAAAGCCATTCATGGCTTGAATAGCTGCCTGTGCACTAGCAGGGTTGTCGAAGCTCACGAAACCTGTGAAGAAGAACAAGTTCATCAGACCGGATGAGAATTAAGATTCTTACGAGTGTATGAAGAATTTAAGTGATTATATACACACGTTTTTTTTTTTTATGTGTACATAATCAACACCAGTGTAACAGTTGGATTTTCACCAGCTGCTTCTTGTTGCACAACTTCCTCAATGAACTTTGAGCAACAGCTGAAATAAGCGAACATCGTGGGACTTTTTTTCTTTACTGTCATAAAGCATCACTGTCATCACAGGAAGTTCTGTGATCCTTCAGGGAGGCATGTGAAGTCGGTTACTCATTGAAGAAAAACCTCACAAACATCTGATAACATCTGGCTTTTGTCTTTAGTGAGAAAGGTTTCATTCCCAGGACAAATGGCTTTGCAGTGGTCACAGGTAGTTATTGGCTTCAGCTCCGATCGGCAGTGATGGACACACGAGACCCGGGTGAACTCGCAAATTTCTGCCGCTTTTCTGGCGCGCTTGTTTTGTCTTTCAACAGTTCCCTCAATCACCAGCTCTGGTTTTGATGTAAAAGTATACGGTTGTATACGCTCCTCAAAGCTTCCAGAATGAAATAACCAGTATTTTTACCTAACGGACCGTTGTAAAACCCCCCAACAAACTAAATAAAACTCATCAAAATGGTCATTGTTGGTTTACTGCTGTATTTTAAGTGTTAACCAACCCCAGTTTCCTGGAGCGAGACGTTGAAGGTGGCACGTAGTTAAGAAAGGTTACTCGTCTCCTGGCAATGGGAATAGAGTCTATCGCCTATTTTAGGGTTTCATGTGTGTAAAAACAACCTGCATATATGTGCTAATTTTGCTGGAAAAAGGGTATGAGAGAGAATGGATTGTCCAGAATATTTTGAAAGCTAAGAAAGATGGATCTGTCAGGTTTTAGATTGTGGTGATGGGATATAAAAAGATTATCCCATATAAATTGTTACTTTTGTAACTTTTTTATTTTTGTAATCAGTTTTTTTTTTACTTCATATAATTCCCAAGATATCTTCCTGACATCGCTGGAAAGCCCCAAAATACAAAAACATGAATGAGCACACATCCCTGTTCAAAAGCAGTTTGACCAAAACAAGAGCAAACATAGTTCATCGTGGGGAGACAAGTCTGCGATTCCCTCAAGATAACCTCCTCCTCGAACCTATGCTGAACATCCTGTTTTCATCATGTGTAAAAATAAAGCCTTGAGGATTCAGTGACCAGAAACTGCAGTGGAGTGTGTCTCCGCCTGATGCGCTCCCCTGTGTCTGCGGTGTCATTAGGAGCAGCCGACGACCCGTGAAAAAACAGCAGGAGCCTCTCCGCCTTCACGGCCCACCTGGGAGAGATGTCCGCCTGGCCCCGCTTGGCTCCGGGTTTGGCCCATTAGGGGCGAAGGCTCGGGCGGCACGGGGGGAGGACCGAGTGCGGGTCTGAAGAAAGTATGGAGGCAGGGAGAGGAGGTGACCTGCTCACCCTCCATCAGGTTAACACGTTGGTCGGCTGTGGGTGGAGATGAGATGGAGAGGAGATGCAGGCTTAGAGCTGTAAGCCCCTCCGCTCAGTCCTGTCACACGTTACAAGTGTGCTTTATCTCTCGCTCCGTGTTTCCTTGTCTTCTGCTCGCCATCAATCTAAGTTTATCCCCTCTTTCGCCTCTCTAGATTAATTACACCAGCGTGCTCCCTGTTTCCCCAGCCCTAACATTATGTTGTAAATGCATAGTGTATAAGTCAATACTGCAAATAGCTCTTCTTTCATGAATTTATATGTTATTAAGTCCCCCCAGGGAGACGGGACCGGGCGATCAATTTTGCCCAGGGTTCTGCTGTTCCCTGAAGTGAAAACAAATGCTGATCCATAATTGTCCTTTGCCATCCTCCTCCCCCCTTCCCTCCGTCCCTCCGTCCCCCGTCCCCATCGCCATCCCTGCTGGCTGTCTCCTCAAAGTTGTTATAAGCCCTGGGGCTTGTTGGTGTGTGTTGGCTGACGGAGCTAAATGGGACGGGAGGCGCGGCGGTGTGTGAATCAGCCTCGGCACTGAGGGTATTGACAGATATTGGGGTTACAGAACGGTGATGTGGATGCTGATGCAGCACCTCCAGCTTTTCAGGTCACACAGCTGCCAAGCAGAAACAAGGACATGGGCTCTGATCGACTGCATCATGGCGAGTTCGGCTGCCATGTATTCAGCACATTTTTCTACAGCACTGGTGCCGAAACACAACAGTCATCAAGATGCAAATTCAGGTCAGTCAGTCAGGGGTAAGATCCTTCAATCTACCGTGTCTGGGTGCTGTCAAACAGCATCACAATCTTCAGCAGCTAAGAGAATATTTGTTTAACAAATAGTTTGGAGCGCGGTATGAAAATAAAAACTTGAAAATGAAACTTACACGATGAAGCTTCGCACCTCGGCTGTGAGTTTTTACACAACACCCACAAATGTCTGAATATTTTAGGAAAACTATAAGAGATCAGACCGCGAAAACAAATTTTGTTTTGTGCAAGAGCACACTGCTGTGTGTCCAACTCCTTAAAAACATCCATTATACATTTCCCTGGAGTGTATTCATGCAAATAGAGGGTGAGTATATTTCCCCCAGTATTGCTCTCTTCTTCTTCTCGTATCAGAATTCACAGTAGAGGCCTGAGCACCAAAAGATATAACCAAAGACATAACTGTGAGGTTTTCTACTCCATAGCTGCGTGTGACTGTCAGTGAGTAACTCACCGAAGCACTTGCTCTGGTTGGTTGCCCGGTCCATGAAGACCTTAGAAGAGATGACGGTGCCGAAGGGCAGAAACATCTGCATGAGTTCATTGTCTCCAAACTCCTGTGGCAGGTGGTAGATGAACAGGTTACAACCCTCCGGGCCTGAAGACACAGAGAGGGAGAGAGAGAGAGAGAGAGAGAGAGAGAGAGAGAGAGAGAGAGAGAGGGTTGGTGGGCGAGGGATGGAGAGAGACGGATGTGAATTTGTCATTTTGATCTATGAAGTCTCTCGTGTCGACTAAATTAAGATAAGTAGAAATAGATTTCCAGGATGTCTGTGACATTATCAGTGATAACACATAACTGTTCTTTAACACGTAAAGATAAATTGGAGGAAAAAAAGTTTTAGCATAGATTTGCTGATACTGAACGGATGAGAGAGGATTCAGATTTTCTATTTACATTTCAAAAAGCTCTTCTGATCAAAATATGAATACCAACGAGAAAATCTAGATGACAGATCAAAGATTTTCCATCAAGCAACTATCTGTAATTTGATCAATGTGCCGCAAAGGAAATCAAATTTGATTAATAAAAATGAATATAAAGAGTTTTAGTTAACACTTTCTATGACACATATATAATACATGCATTACAAATACACTTCCTGAACATACATGTGCTTAAAGCACTGTATAGTATCATTATATGCACTCATATATATTTATAATGATTTATAATAATAAACAAAGCACATTTTAAATCATTTTATAATGACTTACAAGCTCAAGAATCATAATTCTTCATAACCGTTTGTCTTTTGCAAGATTTTTGTATTTTAAAACATTTAGTTTGTTTTTCTTGCAAAGATTTAATGATACTTTTCATTCTTAAAACTGAAAATGACCACTTTGAGTAACTTAAAATCACATCATAATGCATTATAACAGTGATTATAATGCATTGAAGAAATATCATTATGTATTACAACCATAAAATGCTCTATCATGTGTTATGATTATAGTTTTAAAGAATTAGGAATTCATCTGTGTGCTTATAACTCCAATTATACGGTGGTATAAGCACGCCTTATAACTATTTTTGGAATGCACTGTAGACATGGGCGTCATAGAAAGTGCTACAACGTTTAAAAAGAAAGAAAGAAAGAAAATGATTTCTCTCATGTACATGATGTAAAACAGAGGGCTTGATTGCTTCACATAAGGTCTTCAATCACACTTTCACCGCCTGTCTGACACAGTTTTCTCTAATATTGGAAAACACATACCCATAGTCAATAAGAAAATAAAACGCTGTTAGTCATTCTCTGCACATTAAACGTCAACCTGAATGTGAACCTGCAGTAGGTTTGAGTGCAAACCATCACATTACATTGTGAGTTACTTTATCTTCAAGTAAACTGCCGCAATTTTCTTGTAACCCTACTTTCTACATTTTCATTATTTTAATTGTTCCATCTGGGTTGCAGTGACATTATTCTCACAGCTAGGGATTTCATTATATAAGTTTTAATTATATCTTATGAAAAAAAAAAAAAAAAAAAAGAAGCATGGGCCTATGTAGATTATATGCAGCCTATTTTCAAGATGTACAGAATAATGTAATCGGTTTAACCCTGTTCCCTCATCCTCATACTGTATACCTAAGATAAGATGTGGACTCCATTTAGTGATATTGTTCCACTTTACTTATCTATTACAGAGAGTGAGATGTGAACAGAGTTAAAGCAATATTCTACTCTCACCCTCACATTCTTTATATAAGCATTTCACAGAAGGAGGCGTGCACGGTGCTAAAGTAATATCGCTTTCTCATGCTCATCTCCTTTATATGTCTATTACACGGGATGAGATGTGTGTAAGTGTAGAAAGTAATAATGTTCTCTCACCCTCACCTTCTCTCTGCTGCTGCTGCTGGATGACCTGGGGTGGTTGGGGCAGCGTCTGGCCAATGGGAGTCAGCGTGGTGGCTGGGTAGATCGCTGCAGAGAGAGGGAGGGGGGGAGAGAAAGGATGGAGAAAGAGAGAGAGAGACAGAGAGGGGGGTGGGGGGAGAGCGTAAAAACGGGGATCCAACAGAGAACGATGTCAAGGATGCTTAAGGTCGATCGCACAAGCGTAACATGTGTAATCAAAGGCTCTCTGATGTTATGTTCTAAGGCGCCGTCCGTCGCTATCTGAACACATGCAGCCTCACGCTCACACAGCGCTCAGTAATTGTCTCGTAGCTGCTTAAGCATTAAGCATTTACGGCATATTGTTAAAAAAAAAATCAAAAAAAGAAAATCTGTCTTATACCTGTGTACTGCTGCACTCCGGTGAAGGCTTGCTGGAGGGTGTCGGCCGCGGTGGGGCTCTGGGTGGAGTAGGGCGGCAGGCCGTTGGTGTACATGGTCTCCACCGCGGGGTGTCCGTTGGGCTGATGAGGGATGCCGGTGAAGCCGTTGACGAGTGGCGTGACGATGCTGGGCGTGCTGATGTTGGCTGGTGGAGAACTGAGGCCTGCTGGGAACAACAACAAAAAAATGTTTTACAGTTACTGGCTCTATCCACATAATACTACAAAAACAGTTGTAATGTCTTAGGACGTAGGTGTTCACATACAGACATGCTTTTCATACAGAGTAAACACGCCCAAAGACAAGTAGATCAACACACACACACACACACACACACACACACACACACACACACACACACACACACACACACACACACACACACAGGCAGCACCAACACACAAAGCACTGCGTCTCCTCTATAATGCAAGGACACGGGTGCGACGTGAGTCTGTCACATATCCGCCGTTTGTCGTGACACATCCTGCAGAATAGCTGGGAAGTCAACCTGTGAAAAATGAGCCTGTCCGTAGTGTTTGTGCGATACCCTGCTGGCTCCTACTGCTCAGGATGATGAAACCACTATGCAACTTCAGAGAGGAGGGGGAGAAAAAAAGAAAAAGAAAAAAAGGAACAAAGATCTGGGCTAAATAGAAGGAGATTACAGAGGGAGATTCGCTTGAACGAGCGGGTAGCAAAAACAAAAAAAGATGCATCTTATTTTTTATACATCATAAAATAAGGAAAAGCAAAATAACAACAGTTGGCAGTTTGACAAATGGGTGGGTCATAACATATATGGTACACGCCTGAAAGGCAGCTGCAAGATGCTTCATGAGTGGAATTGAAATTGGATGCTCCCTGTCCTCTCCCATTCAATGCATTTTAAAAGGACCCTCCTTTGGAAAGTGTTTCCAATTATGCCAGGAACATCAAAGTGCCCATTTTGAGCAGAATCTCACTGTGTGATGGTCTCTCTAAAAGGGCCGCTCCGTGGCAAAGCATCCGAAGCTCGTTGAAGTACAGCTCCCCCGAGGACCACCTCTCAATCTGGAAACCCTCGCCGTGATTGGACGGAGAGCCCAGGTTGTCACGGAAACCCTCCAGCAGGCCATATCCTCACAATCTGGTGCCTGAGTAAAGAACCCCCCTGTGAGAGGTGGTCCAGATAGGGTAAACAATCACGTCGCGTATACACAAAGCATGCGGAGGAGATTTATGCTAATGCCACGGTAAATATGCTGTACATCACTCGCTCAAACCTCCCACCACTGAGTAATATCATCTACATATCCATATGGAATTGCGTTTCTTCTTCTTCACCTACTATATTTCCTTTCCTTCTCCCCTCTCCTCTCTCTCTCTCATTTAAGTCATGAGGAGGCTGACAGTCCGGCAAGCAACTGCAGTGACCGGGGGAATTGCTCGGGTCCAGTGAGAGCTGTTGTGTCTTTTGCGCTGGTTTCCCTTTTCTTTCTTTTTTTTTTTTTTTTTTTTGAAGCCTCCCCCACGATTGCTTGTTTCCTGCGGAGCCGTGATGAATTAGACTGCAGCTTCAGCCCATTCTCCCACCAGGACCCAGGAGACCGCCGCTCCTATTCTGAGGGCTAGAGACAGCTAGTCTGCTCGGGCCACACGCACTCTACTGTACCGCCAGATAATGCACCCTCTCCATCATCAGGCAAATTCATTTTCCAAGGCTTAGCAGTGCCGTGGGAGCGGGCGTCTATGTATGCGTTGCAGTTGCAGTGATCGTAGGAGCAGCGGCGGTAGTGGTAGGTGGTTGTGTGGACCCCTTTACACGCGATAATGTAAGTTCTCGGGTCAGCAGCTGGACACGGCATCTCTGGTAAAGGAGAACACGCGGCAAAAGTAATATATTGAGGCCACCGGGTCCAGTCAGGGTATCACGCTGGAAATGTCACAGCAGGGAATGAGCATAAAAATCACATGTGTAATAAAGAAAGCATTGATATTGTAGTGAGGCAAAGCTCTGAAACATTTATCCACAATAACTAAACTAAATTGAATGGTAACGAACACTACAGTAGCTGGGAAATACATGTATTGGACCGCAAAATGGGTTCATGATATAAGGGAAAAAAAGACAATAAGCAACACCATGGCCAATAAAACAACGATTACATGAGAAAGCCATTTATGTAGCCTAGTCATCATCTTTATCCTCACTGTCACAATGACCCAATATACAACATGAGCGCACCCTGAGAATGTTCTCCTCGGTGGAAATGGGGGGAAGTATTTCCTACTATCTTGAACTAGAAAATAACAAGACATTTTCATTTTATACCTCAGTGGACATATAGTTCTTGCATTGTGGGGAAATTGTATTCATAGTCTGCTAACAACGCACACGCAAGAGTGTGGGATGTCAGTGTGTGCTGCGTGCATTGGCCTGTAATAATGACATGTTGTTCCCCACCAAGGCATGGGTGAATACGAAAATACCGCACAGTCGATTATATATTCCATACAGCTAGCTCTTAACTATCACCTCTCTACTCTTATTACAGCGAGAAAGAGGCCTGCACTGCAAAACAGTATGAATATGTGTATGTCACACATATATATGTTATGGAAGCAGAATTACATTCATATTCTTGGAGGCTGCTTCTTAGAGAAAAACTGTTGATTTGCTCCTAGCCACGACTGCTTCACCAGAGAAGTCTTCACATGCGACAGAAGCATTTATTATGCTAATTAGGCATTCAAATCAACGAGCAACGCTATACCCATACTGGAGAGTGCAGTCATTACCAGCACAAGGACCGTATTTCGCTGGAGCAAGTAATAAGCACTCAAAACAGATGCTTTCATCTAACTGATTTAAAATGTGATGCATTTAGACTCAAAGAGAAAATGTCTGTCTGCTCCTTGAAGTATGAATAATACATTTTGAATATGGGAAGGGCAGCTTTTTCAGAGGCCCAGTTGGTATACCAAGAAAAACGATGTGACTTTGAACACTGCCCTTTAGATTACCTATAAATATTTGTGAAGAAAATATAGCCAAATAATTTGTTTTATTGTCTAGTATATATTAAAATGCACATCAAAATACAATTCTAAATTGCCTGTTTTGCGTTTATAAGGTCACTCTTATAAAAAATGTCATTGAGTTCTGATAAGATATATAGAGTCTTTCCACTTAAGGCCCTGAAAACCTATTTTCTCAATCTGAATTTTTGTGAGTCAACAGCCAGGCCACTGTCAATTACCAACACCTACACAGTCCTGCTGACACAAATTATATGATTACATTTGTACTCTTATTTTTGCTTATTAAGTTATGGATATACTAGGCAGTAAAGATTTAACGTCAAGTTTTCAGGGACTTTGAGTTTTAATTTAAGACTTGCTGATATCATAACAAAAAACAATTATGTGGGCTTGATCTATACTCTGAAATTTGAGGGATTCCTTCATGGGTAGAATAGGATTAGTACCTCATTTAATGTATTAAATTGTCCTCCTTTCTGTCATCTTCACTGATAAACTTGTTAATCTTAGTGAGAATGTGCTTGTACGCTGATGATGCAACTCTGTACAGCCATAAGACATCTCTGGCTGAAGTGGAAGCTAGTCTCAACAATTAAAAAAAAAGAAAATACCTGGGAAAGTCCATGACTCTGTAAAGCACAGGTCTGCAGAGTCATTCACACCAAATCAGGTGTTCCTCTTGTGTGTTTAAGCTGCAGTGTTTGGGAACTGCAGATTGATGTGCGATGATTCTGTTTCAGCCTTTCACTGCGGGCTGCTGCTTTTGTGCGGTAAATAACATGTACGAGACATGCATGTCTTGGAGGACAGGTGCACATATTGAGAGGGATCACTATGTCAAACAGCTCATGGTGTTCGTCACCGTGGAAGTGCTCTGCATTAATGATGTAGCCATGCTCGAATTAAGCAGGGATGCTGTGGCACATCCAGCTGCCTGTGAGTGGGCTGTCTCTGGCTGTAAAGCATCTGCAGTATATTTTGTGTAATATGTACTTCAGAGTAGAGCAGTACCATGCAACAGAACATTAAGAGTGACTTTGATTACACACTTCTCACATCCTAACAAAGCATCCTTGACACAATGTGTTCTTCATCACATACACACAGCAGGATCCGCATCTCTCTAAATTTCTCCCTTCCTCTCCTCCCTCACCCTCTTTATCTCCCCCTCTCTTTCTCTCTTCCCGTTACTCTGTCTCTCTCTCTCTCTCTCTCTCTCCCACCCTTGTTTTTGTTTAACTTTTATTTCTTCTGCGGTGCTCAGGGAGCGGCACCTGGTGAACATTATTTTCAAAAAGCATCATCATGCATCATTGTAAGGATACATGCTCTAATCAGCTGAACCATCTGGCAAACGGCTTATGCACCATCAAGCTTAAATGCTTTGCATCTGTTGATCAAATGGATGTCTCATTGTTTTCAGAGTAACACCCTTAACCTCTGAGCCTCTTTGTTGTGCTTCGGCTCACTGTCACAAACAAGATTTTTTTTCATGTTGCAGAGGTTATACTGATCATTTAAATACAGGATTAATGTCACACATTTACATCAAGATCAGGCAGGTTTTTCCATCAATTAAGCTACTATGGGAGCTTTATGTTAATGCGGAGCCGTGTAGGTAATTCAGAAAGGCGGTAGTCTAACTGTCAATTGGCAATTGCTCTCATTTTGGAAGGAAAGGGGATATTAACCTTTTCTTCCTTTTATGCTTTGGTACAATTGACGCAGTTTCCAAATGTCAAAATGTATAGATTTGTTTTGAAAATCTAATTTGGTTGATGATAATACAACTTAATACATAAATTACACCTCTGTCGAAGAAGAGATGCACTCTGCTCCCAGACCCTAAAACAGATTCAGATATTACAATGAATAATTCCACTGACTTGTGGCAGACATCCTACAGTCTCTGGTGTCAGAGTCTCTTGGCCTACTTATACAGACAGCCTTGCCAGTAATGTGGTATTCCTTCAATGAACTCTAAATAAGTCATAGTCACAAGTGTGAAAAGGGAGACGGAGAGAAAATAGCTTTGTATACCAAAGCAGCAAGCTACACTACCACTCCTGCAGCTGCTGGCAGCCACATTCAAATTAATGAATGAAAAAAGGGGAAATAAAACATTTCATATTTATGGAAGTCCTTGAGAATTCACGAAAGCCATGCTTTCTCTCAAGGATTAATAATGTATTACATCCAATAATAAAAAGGTAATCAGCCCGACAGTAGCTTACACAGAAGCATGTCCACAAGCAAATAAATGGCTCCACTTCACACATCACATTCACAGATCTCTTCTTTTCCTTTCAGTGTTTGTATCACAAACAAAAACAGATTTTTTTTTCTTTGCCTAAGCCAAGTTGTTAGCTCCTGGCATTGCCAATTGATACTAAATTGCTTTGTGTTTCCCTATAGAGAAGAAGTTTTGTTTAGCTTTTAAAGAGTATCTAACAAAATACAGCAATATTTCCTTTATAATAAGGAACAGATCTTTGTTTTCGAGAGGCTACAGTTCAAAAGAGATACAAGAACAGCACAAACAATACAAACAGACTGGAGGACAAAGACACACACACACACACACACACACACACACACACACACACACACACACACACACACACACACACACACACACACACACACACACACACAAACACTTAGACAGAAAGACAGAGGTCCTTGCAATACAGTTGCACAATCTTTCATCAGCACTATTGTGTTGCAAAATATAGGTATGCATGCAGAACACAAAGATCTGAATTGCCGTACTGTCAGTGCTTTGCCCGTCAAAATAAGAGGCTTCTCAGCAAGACTGAGCTCCATTTTTAATCACTGTCTCTGATTGATTACGCCCGCCCAAAAGTGCACACTTTGCACTGAAAACATCACCGTGAATATTTGACAAATGGATCTCCTCTCTAGATTTATTGAACAACGTTGAAAAGGAAGTCCTGCGGATGTACTGTAACACATGCAGTGCAGCATGTGCCATCATAACGCTTTCTGTGCATGCATTCATTTGGCCTGAGGTGGACAAATGTGTGTTAAAAGAAAGGTTAATAAGGGTCCTGTAGCATTGATTTCTATACCTGGTCTGCTTTCTGTCCTGTTTATTGTAATTGAATGGACTGTTGTGAAGTAACTAAAGCAGAACAAAACAGGGTTTGTACAATAAAACTGTCCTTTCTTTGTGTCTGTGAATGAAGAAGTGAACACTATTCTAACATGAGGGAGCCACAGTGCAGAAAGCATTTGATGTAGTGCAGCAACTTTATGGTAAGGTTTCCTATGATGGCTTTAAAGATGATCTACAACAGGCCTTGTTGCACAGATGGCAGTTCTCTCTCTCTCTCTCTCTCTCTCTTTCTCTCTCTCGCAGTGATTGGTTTAAAGTTACCAAAGTCATCACCTTAAAAACTCAATACTGCAGTGTTGACAAAGTAGGTGAGCGGAGCACAACAAAGACCTGGATACTGTATTATTTATTTCGACTCATGCTTTTGTTTAGTGGAGAATCTTGAAGTTTCCTCTGTCTCAAGGAAAACGAAGCACTGCTGAATAAGCAAATGTTATGCAGTGGGTAGGTATTTCAAAGTCCTTCCCTTTCCTCTGTAATGTATCCGCATAGGATGGTGTTTGTTATGGAAAACAAAACCAACTGCATGCAGATCATGCACAAGTGCTTTAAAGCACAAGGTCAAAATACTACGGGGAAATTAGCGCCTTATCTGTAAACTTACTTATTGATATTCCCTTATGCTGCTGCGACTATCCCCCAAATATTTGCTGCTTTCACAAACAAAATAAAAATGCATATCCAATTGACTGTATTTTTCATCTCTCTTTCTCTTTCTCTCCAGTGGAATCATGTTTGAAAACCAGTCAGCAGGCACCCTTCCTTTCGGCCTTGCTGCAGTTCTAGTTTTTATTTTCACACTGTGAACACACACACACACACACACAAACACACACACATTCAAAAATAAAAGTTGACCTACAAGAACATCGCTGGCATGTACAGACACACACCCACACACACACAAACTGGCACACACGAACAGTTAGACATTAACACAAACATACCAGAGACCCTGCTCGTAGCATCACTTAATCCACAAATGAAAACACACACAAACTCATTTTTTAAGAGGAAAGGGAATGAAAATTAAGTGCTCACCCAGGGCTTGATGAAACTCACCCGACACCTGGGTCATGGTGGTTTGTGGGAGGCTGTTGATGTTGAGCGCCCCCATCTGGTGGATCTGCGTGGCGGGAAAAGCCACGCTGGGTGTGAGGTAACCTCCGTGGCTTGCTGCCATGATGGCTGCCTGCTGCTGCATGAGCTAAAGAAGAGGGACACGGAGAGATGGGTGGAGGAGAGGAGGGTTGGATGGAGTGTGTTTGTGTGTGTGTGTGTGTGTGTGTGTGTGTGTGTGTGTGTGTGTGTGTGTGTGTGTGTGTGTGTGTGTGTGTGTGTGTGTGTGTGTGTGAGGGAGAACAGGGTGAGGGGAGGACAGATGGTAATGAAAAATATAGTAAGTTGGGAAAGGAGTCAGACAAAGACGGGAGAACGGGAGTGAGAGAGAGAGAGGAGAGAGGAGAGAGAAATGTAGCAAAGGGGGAGAACAGAGGGAGGGATGTATGTTGAGGTTGATGGATGGATAGTGCATGGGAAGTACAGAGAAAGTGGAGCGGAATAAAAGAAAGGGGAGAAAAAAAGAAGCCTGTCAACCTATGTTTAGTGAATCTGTCTATCCTCCCAGCAGGAAGCCTGTCACCAGCTGCAGAAACGATTTAATAGCTGTCTGTTGGGCTCATACAAATCAAGGCATTGACATGTGGACATTATCTATGTGCTCAGGGAACAGGCAAAGTTTGCAGAGAGAGTTGTAACGCTTTTTTCCTTAGTATTGTCATACTTCACAACACTCTGTTGGGCTGTATGGAAATTCGCAACATCAGTCCGTCTGGAGCAACTGTTCTCCCAAGGACACATCTGTGTTTTTCTCTCCTTGCCTCATTTCAATTTTTTTTATAATGTATTTGTAATGATGGCTGATTGGAGACTGAAATTCATCCGGAGTTTAGAATTAGATTTGTTGTATAATTCAGTCCGAAACCACTGGACCGTTCTCTGGATTAGTTTTGCCCAACACAGAAGGCATTTTTGGGGGGTTAGAACTTCATTAAATGACCAGTTGTTCGGCACTGCAAAGCTGTTTTGGAGACAAACGTTTGCCAAACAGCACCGTGTACTTCTGTTTTCAGGTTTCACTGAATCAAAACCCTGAGTCATGGAAACAATATTTTTAAAGCAGGTCGTAGCGCCTCAGATTCCAGACCATGTTAGTAATACAGCATGTTAGTCAGAAAATTGAAAAGGCAGTCGATTTTCACCCATTGGACGATCCAACAGAGAGATAAAATCAATAGCCTTTCATTCACTCTGCATTTCGACTTACCATGAGTGGGAGCTGAAACTATTTTCCATCAAATGCTGCCCACAGAGTGTTTATTCATGCTCACATGCACCACTGCCCTGCACTGCGCTCGCTCATCACACACACACACACACACACACACACACACACACACACACACACACACACACACACACACACACACACAACATGCATGAAGGGCGATAGAGACTATTTGAGTTTCTGCACTCAGCTCAAATTCTCCCCATGCAAACCACATGCTGAATGCCCAATTCAGAAGAAAATCCATCATTGTACGATGGCTTATGCGGGTTGTGAACCAGTGGGTTTGTGTAGTAGGGGAATCAACAAACTTCTGCTGGCTACGTAGCCATGCATACCCGTGTGGTATAGGAACACAAACACAGCTGGACCAACCTCTCTATGCATCTGTTTAATACTGCATGGCTGCTGTGTGTCGGGGGAGCTGCTGATGGCTGCGGCCTGAGAATGACTCGTATAAGCAGAAATCAAACTCCTCTGCCACTGGCACTAATGACGATATTGTGAGACACTGGAGGCTTAGAATGCCACTCTGCTTGTATTTGCATGGGGACCCTGCAAGGGAAAAGCCAATTATTTTCCCTCAGTGCCCCTGTCAGGTAACCTGAAAGTGGCTGTCCCGCTGTAGAATGCCCGGCGCTGGCATCTCATCCATTAGCCACATGCCTCGCCACTGCTATCTATTAACGCCCTTTTGTCATTTGCATAATTCCAACGTGACAAATGGGAATCATCCATTCCTTTCCAAATAAGATGAATTGAGCCTTTAAAGTGGGGGGGGAGCAAAGCTGCAAAAAGACAGCAAAGGAGCAAGGAACTAAACAAAAGCAGTGACACAGAAAACAAACAAAGAGGTCTAGAGGATGTTTGGCTCCCTTTGCTTTGGCAACGCGGTGACCGCCCCCCTATTAGGATGTGAGCAGGGTTGGACTTCAGGATGAAGGGTCTGACTGGGCTGGTATTACAGAATAAATACACTGTCACACCACTCACAGCTTTTTTTCTGTGTCCTTTCTCTGGCTCTGCTCGCTGCTTTCAGCAAGGACCGGGGACTTTGGGCGGATTCTAATAAGCTTGCAGTCTATTTGTTGAGGTCCGTGTGGCCTGATACAAGACCCGGGCCTGGACGGAGTCATAATGGAGTGGTTAATGCTAGCGTCTCCAGAAGACTAGCCTTTCTCCCTATGCATGTTTTAGATAATGCAATCCTTAATGCCATCCGTCAGACTGTCATGGATAACAACTCTGGCATTCAATGATGCTTCGTTCCAAATTCAAGTTCAGCAAATTGGAAACCCAAGCATATAATTACGTTGGAATGTAGTGGTTAATACAAACGGGCTTTGAAAAAAAAAAAGAAAAAAGAAAAAGATAAAGAGGAGAAAGCAGAGCGGTTATGTTGACGGAGATATTCAAAGTCGTTCCATTTTGCTTTTTATATGTATATGCTTTTTTTCCCCTTCTTTGTCGAAATTACAAAGGCATTATATTCAAAAAAGCCATTCCCGTTTCTTTATTTATGCGCTACCCAAGCAGATAGCAAATGTCTCTGCAGGAGAATGAGCAGAACTGAGTCTTCATCATCACAGACGCACAACCTTTTTTTTTCTTCCGCTTCCTCTTGAAAAGAAAGGGAAGCGGGAAGAAAAGGCAGACAGAAACAAGGGGAGGAGGGGGGGGGACGACAAAAGAGAAGCGCGTGAGATGAAAGGCAGCAAAGAAAGTTGCCCGAGCTCCAGCAGCATTCATTTAGTGTCAGACATCTGCTTTTTTATTGCAACCTGATGGCATTACTCTCCCCTGGTGCCAGCAGGCAATCACCTCTTTATCACATGGCAATTATCTCTGTAGCGCTGCTCTGTGACTCGCTGACTCTCAGCACTGTCACATGTGACCCCTTATAGCCCAACCAGCCGGGGACGGAGAGAGAGAGAGAGAGACAAAGAGATGCATAGAGCGAGAGAGAGCGGGTGAAAAAGGTTGATAAAATGAGAGAGAGAGAGGGAGACAGTGGGTCAATGAGGTGAACTAAAAGACTGAGGACAGAAGACTGAAGCTCAAGGGCCTCATTTGTTACCCCCCCCCCATGCTAGCAGGCTGTATTTCCACAGAAAGATTTGAATAGTTTTTTTCCCTTTTCCCATCTGATGCACTTTGTTGTGTGTGCAGAGCTAGTCATCACAAGTATAACGCAGCTAAACCAGGTCACACACAAGCTTCTGTGTGTGTGTGTGTGTGTGTGTGTGTGTGTGTGTGTGTGTGTGTGTGTGTGTGTGTGTGTGTGTGTGTGTGTGTGTGTGTGCAGGCGGCTTTACAGCACGGCTAAATGATGCAGTAATCTGTTACCATCATTTCTCATGTGTGCCGTGTTGCTGTTTGAACGAGAGTCCCTCCAACAGGGGGAGATGTTTCCTAATGTGAGTTTACCGTCATCATCCTCCCTCTCATCCGCCCACACATTGTCACTATTAGTGCCAAGTTAAACCATTTTCTCTCCTCTCATTTATCTATCTCACACTCACAGTCCCATGCATCTTTTTTTTTTTTTTTTTTTTTTTTAAACAGGGGAGGCGCGATGCCGGAGGCGCCTTTAAATGTAAAAACTTCTCTCTGTTGTCCCCCGACGGTGCACGAAAAGCCCTCCACCTAAAGAGACCGAGGGAAGCTAAAATGGCTGTCTGCACAGAGAGACGGGGCTTGAGTGAAAGTGACTTGAATCAAATCTAATCGTGTACAAATATGATGTTTGTGTCTTGAAGGGGGGGAAATACAAGAGGTAATAAAAGCTGTTTTTTATTACTTGCACTCAGCGATTCATGGGAGAACTATTATCACTCACTACTAACGGCGGAATGAAAACAAGGAAATCTCGCTCGCTCGCTCTCCTCCCGCTTGTGTTTTTATGAAATCACCTTTTTGCAAATAGGATGTCTCCTGTCAGAGCACACCAGTATCTGTGTCTATCGTGAAAATGGCACATTTCTCATTTTTGGCATATGTTGTCAGTGTTGTACCCCCTCCAATTTGTGTTCAGTGCCCCCTCCTTCTCCTGGTTTGACTAAAATCCAATTTACTGGCTGTCAGCTCAACTCTATAATCCCATCCACTGCTGTAGTGGAGAGGTAGCTCTTTGAATTCACCATTTACTGTACTCTCTGGTTATAGCTATATATATACCATCTCACCCTACGTCTGTATTCTTTAGCGGTGCCACCTCCTCTTCTCTTGGCCAGTGTATATGGAGAGTGGGCGAACATGTAGTGTGTCTTTGGAGATAAAGTCCTTTTTTTTTAGTCTTGGGGGGAATGTGTGCAGTTTTATCTTGCAGTAAAGAAACATTTGTCGTATCACTTCGGCACATTCCTGGTGGCTACGTGGAGAATCAAGGCTGCACATCATACATGCATACATGCAGCCAGCACCAATGACTGCAATGTAATCATAACCGCTGCACAAGCAGGACACCCACACTAAAGATAACTAGTATTCCCTTTTATTCCACATTATTGCGAACCAAGCAGTCTGAACCGGTATTAAAACTCATTGAATAAGTCTTATAATAAGTCATAAGAAAACTAGAGCCTCGCTGATAATCCATAACTGCCTCCTGTGCACTCATTACTTAATCAAAAGTTTATCTCCAAGGTTGCTTTCCCTCGGAGTTTCTCCACCAACTTGCTTTATTTTTTGCTAAATTCATTATGTGCAGGCACATGGCACCCACAGTCTGCGATTCATAATACTAATACAAGGAGAATCTCACCTTCACTAACATCATTCATGCTGTATAATCTTTGTGTCGAGAAACCTCATACGTGCAATCCCTCCTTTTAGATTTAATGGTAATTGATTCTCTCTAATGCTGAAGTATCCCCCGCGCCCTTGTTACTTTCACTCGGAACTCAATTTCCTAGCTTCATCCTGCTCTTTGTCAAATTATATATGTGTACGAGAGAGAGAGAGAGAGACAGAGAGAGAGAGGACAGCGAAAGAAAGAACATTTGCTGCGCTGTGCGCGTGAGTGTGTACGCTCTTGTGTGCTGCTGTATGAGTCGACACGGGTCTCTGCCACAGTAAATAAGAGTCATGGCCAACCTGAGCGGGGCACAATGGTCTCTCTGCAGACCGCCACTGCCTCCACCACCCCTTAAACATTTGCATTTCTCCACATTTCCTGGGAACGGGCTGCATTTCATGAATGGTAATGAAGGTGGGAGTTTTTACTGGAGGAGAGCACGAGAGAGAGATGGCCTCGCAATTACTCTGGGATGGTCAATTTGTGGGTTTCACATTGGGACCCGTGGCTGTGTTGTGAAAATGAGGGAAATGGATAAAGCCCCGGAAATGTCAACAATTAATTCTGGCATTTAGAAATAACCCAAAAAAATAAGAAATATATATATAACTTTATCATCCAAATAAGTGCAGAAAAAAACTGATTTGTGTTCCCCCCCCTTCTCTGTAAATAAATACTCAGCTGACGTTTATGTGTATTTATGCAGTGTGCGTTTTTTTTTTATCTCTGGATGGAAAGCCTTTTCTTAAAATTAATTTTGTGTTTGTGTGCATGTGTGTGTGTGTGTGTGTGTGTGTGTGTGTGTGTGTGTGTGTGTGTGTGTGTGTGCCTTGGCTGCCTTGGATAGAGAAAAAAGTTTGTGTGCTGATAAGTTGCCCATGGAATATTCTGAGTCAACTGTGGCCCCTGAAGCATCTCATGGGCCTAGAGGGAGGGACAGGGGGAGGGAGCGGGGGGGAGAGGGGAAGGGTAGGGGAGCAGCGTGATAGAAGGTAGAGGGGGCTGCATGGTGAGAGGGGCTGCATAGGCTGTCTGAACTCATCAAAGAGCCGTGGGTCTGCTGTGTGTGTGTGTGTGTGTGTGTGTGTGTGTGTGTGTGTGTGTGTGTGTGTGTGTGTGTGTGTGTGTGTGTGTGTGTAGTGCCATGCCCTGAGGGGGTTACGGTGGGCGGGGTAGGAGGGCAGAGGGAAGCTGATGAAGGGGTTGGAGGGTACGCGCTCACTAAATGTGTGTGTGCCTACGTGCTCAGGGTAGCGAGCGCCTGAGTGTAATGGCATAGCAGCACTGCTTAAGAGAAGGAGTGGACGGAGAAGTGGTGCTGATGGAGGTGATGATAGTTCGGCGAGGTAATTCCCACTTACAACAACGTTGACCAAATTAAAATGATCTCTGTCTACATAAATGACGGCAGATTTCAATGGCAGAATTTCTGCGTTTTTAATTAGCAGAATGTGTAAGCACACCAGTAGCATTAGCATCTCTATGCTACGCTAGCTACTGAAGGTAAACACATGCTGCCTTTGCTTTATAATGATTGTATCAGTGAATAAAGACCTACTAGGATTAACAGGAACAGTGTTGTTCCTTTATTTAACTGCCCTCTATCTCGATCTCCTGATGATGTGGTGGTTTACATTTAAACAACTGCTTGCTACAGCTGAAAGCGATGCCACGATAGCAGTGAGAGTGAACCAAAACAAAGTGCTGAAAGACACTGAAATGTCTCCGTAGAGCTGAGGGGAACTGCAGAGTCCAGTGATAATTCTCTGTGGGTTCATCACCACGAGCGACACCTTTCATAAAGGCAAAGACATTTAATCCATTGTTAATATAATAAAAAATGACATTATTTGATTATGATTATAGCAGAGTGAAGAACAATCAAACAGTTTTGATTCAGTGAGTAAACCTGTACAAATCATAGAGATGTTTTCTTGATCTACTGTATTGCAATTTCATTCCTACATGTGTCTCATGCATAGTTCATGTAATCATCCAGAACGTATGCTAGAATTGAATGTTTTTCCATTTGAGCTGTTGTGTGTGTGTGTGTGTGTGTGTGTGTGTGTGTGTGTGTGTGTGTGTGTGTGTGTGTGTGTGTGTGTGTGTGTGTGTGTGTGTGTGTGCTACGTGTGTCTTGCCCAACTCACCGCATGTGCGTAAGAGCTGTAGGTGCTGAAGGGAAGAGCGATGGCCGGGTTGAAGATGCCAAACTGCCCAACCATCTGCTGCATGCGTCTGATGGTGCGCTCCTTGTCTGTGTCGGCGAACTTGACCACCAAGCTGGAGGAGGCTCCCTGAGGGGGCAGAGAGAACTGAAAATCAGAAGATAAACAGCATGAACATTTAATACAGATTTTTATGCCATGTTTAAAGCCATGTGGAGGCAATACATCTCTCTAGAAACACTCATCAGATCTACTTCACACTTGGCGGGTGCACTGCTGGGGACATAAGGGAGTGCATTGTCGAATTTGGTGCAATTTGGAGAAGCAACAAATTCAATATTAATAAACTTTGAATAAACAAGAAAACAGCGCTATGTGCAGCAGTCGGGGGGGGCGGGACTTCAGGGTTTTGCAACCTGAGTTTAGCATGTTGTCCGCAGCCGCCAGACTGCTGCTCATTGAATGCAAGTTCACTTTACAATCAAACAGTTATTCACGTCCCTGGAGTCAACACAAGCAGGTAGCCAAGTGGAAGCAGAATCAAACCAGTGTATCTCACTGGTGTAACTGTGACTGTGAGTTGTGTGTGTTCCAGTGTGTCATACAACATTTCTTTCCTGGTGTATAACTTGATAGTAACTTATAACACTAATAACGTTACTACCAACAACATTCTGATATTACATCCATGTTCTACTTTAGTTCAAACCAAGAGACCAATATGCCTTGTTGGAAATGACCTCAACTAAGTTTATTTCACTAGTGTTTCAGAAAGCAATTGATCAAGACTTGGGTGCATTTCTCACTAAATGTAGTGATGGATTTAGTGATGTGGGGGCCCTGGCAAATTATGTTTTGTCTTACTTTTCACCCTTTCTCTTACTGGGAATCTTGGTGTTGGAAATGGCAGAAGAAATCAGAACTTTTTTGTGAAGTAAAACTATTAACTAATAATAATAATAATAACAAGTAAACCCAGCGTTAACTAATTATTCAGCCCTTTCTCAACAGGCATGTTTTGAACAGGCACTGCCCTGAATTTAATGCTAACACTAGCTCAGTCAGTCAACAGTGGTCTTACAGCATCTCAACCCTTTATGCCCAAAAGGCTTTAAAGCCACTTCAGGAATCATTTGCATGTGTGACTGTTAGGATTTACCACGTGTTTAGAGACAGCCACTAACAAAAGGCTTAAAAACACAAGAGCATGAAGAATGCTGCTGGTTATTATTTCTGATTTCTTAGTATGCCGTGTTCATTAGCAACAACCACAACCGGTGTTAACATCAATATCTAGTGAGCTCCTGTAATTGCATGTCAGATTTTTTTTTTTTTTTTTTTTTTGGGGCATTCTAGATGCAACATCATTGCACGTTTGTATTATTGCAGAGGATCGTGCCTCCTTATTTTGTGGCTGGCATACATAAACATGAACCCAACAGATATGTGGAGAATAAAAATATTCTACTTATTGAGTGAACAGCTCTGGAGGCACATGTGCCGACAGAAAACCTTCCGTTCTTTCAATCAGTGTTTAACATGTACAAAGTCACCCGGGGCAGAGCGGCCTCGCTGTGCATGACATAAATACTTTATATATTCCCCCAGCTTTCCCCCCTCTGGTACAGTACATATATGTAACCTTGGTGCTCCTCCCCACAGATAAGGTTAAAACATCTGCAATGTACAACCATTTGAAATAAGAGCCAAAATTGGTGGTTCCTATTGACCTTGGTGTAAGTGTTCTTCAAGGAAAATGGTGCTTTTTAGGGGCAATTTCTCTCCCTCATCCATTACTCTGTTTATCCTCCCTCTTTGTTTCTGCGGCTGTGGCTAGCCGTCCCCCTTATCAACCCGATTACCTCTTTCTGCAGCCCGATAATGAAACAGCA
Organism: Anoplopoma fimbria; assembly: GCF_027596085.1. Lineage (NCBI taxonomy): Eukaryota > Metazoa > Chordata > Actinopteri > Perciformes > Anoplopomatidae > Anoplopoma > Anoplopoma fimbria. Next base: position 22,808,921 of record NC_072456.1, on the reverse strand, counting down.
GGTGTGTCTGCCACACACCCTTCATTAAGAATCTTCAAATGATTTAGCACTACAGTTGACCTTTTGTGTGCTCCGCCTCTCCTCCCCTCTGCGCCCCCAAACCGGCCAATCGATCCATATAAAAGGCCGAAATATTACTCTGATCTGACAGCGGAGAAAGGTTGTGTGTCAGTCACGATAAGAGGCCCCCCCTGAAATTGGTGCAAGGTTGTCAATAACAGTGGTGACTGGTAGCCTGGATTGAAGGTTGGGGGGGTTGGGGCATTTGAATGGTTAATGGGGTATTTCTTAATTTTATGGGGGGGTTGGATCTGGGTTAAACCTGGCAGGAGTTGTGTTGGACTGTTGGTATAAACGGAAGCTGTAATGGTAGCAATATTACTTTTAAATTATTGATTAATATGTTTTCATTTCCCCTGACTAAGGTCTCAGGAGTTCTGCTAATAAAGACATCTACAGAGATGCTCAAAGGCAGGCTCTGGACCTTTCGATCGTACCGTATAGATTTTATCCTCTCTTTCTCCCCACTTTTCTCCGATATTCCCCCCCAAGCCCTTAACTCTTGGCTTGCTCGCTGGTCGAATCACAGGTTTGAAGGATTGTAGGTGAGAGGCCAGTTGGTTAGTTGGATGCCTGACCAAATGGCTGATTGCCTAGTTAGTTGAGTGATTGACTCGCTGGCAGGCTGGTTGGCTAGATGGTTGGCTAACTGGCCGACAGAATTAATTGTCAGACTGTCGAGCTGGCTGACATCTGTACTCTGTCCAGCTGAGTGACTAATTGTTTCGCTTCCTGCTGCGAGCATCGTGTCACACTGGAACAACACTTTTACTGCCCCATTGAGAGCTCTGTGTGATACTACGATAACAGAAACAAGAGATGGAATAACATCATGTATTAGAGATGTACTTTCTTAAAGCCAAGTTCACACTACACAACTTTTTGAAGGTTGTCAGATGGCTGTACTGTTCACGCGACACAACTCGCTGTTTTTCCGTGTGGTTTTAACACTACACGACTGATCAGCGCCAGGGAGTCACACATGGCAAGATCTTTCAGAGGTATCCACACTACGTGTTTTGTCACAAAAACTGAGCACGACCTTTGTCATGCTTGTTGATGTCGTTTGCGGCACATGTGCACATGATATCCCGTTTCCATGCGTCATTTCCCCTCTGTAGATCAGTCACTGTGTGTCCAGTTATGTTTATTCATGCAAGCGTCCAACACCGTAGCTCCGCCAGGTCTCAAGCTCTCATTGGACAGCACGAGATCTTGAGTTTTTTTAACCTGCTAGATATCTGGAATGTGTCAGCAATGCACCGGCAAGCCTCTCTGCTCGTGTCGTTGAACAGTTCACACATAACTCTCGAGCTCCAATGTGCGAGTACAGAGCCAACGCAGATTTGCCTCTGATCTGGGGCGCTCCAAAAAGCTATAGGCGAGCAGACAATCGGGGCTAAAGTCGCGTAGTGTGAACTAGGCATAAGAAGCATCTCACATATTAAGGCTATGCTCAGTCCATTCAAGGTTAACTTTTCGCACGGTTACAGGTTCAGGATTTGTCTGTTGTGTCTGTGTTTTTTTTTTACTATCTGCATCATTAACTTTATTATGAGGTTTAACTTTGGGAGAGTCCAGGACAAGGCAGTGCAGGACCAGAATACAGAGGAGAATTACAGATGAAAAATAGCCTCTTGGCTAACTCTGGCGCACTTACAGAAATGTTTTATTAATGTGCATTGTCCCTACCAAATAAACCAAATAAACCAATAAAAAAAATTAAATAATAAAAGATGTACTAGTACACATAAATGACTCCTTCTCACAGTAAAAAAAAAAAGCTATTAAAAGGCTACCTTCTTTGGTAATGAGAGCTGTGTGTTCCTGCTCTGCTTCTCTCAATTTTGGGGTAATTTTATAATATGAGGGTATGAAGTTGGAATACTGAAGTCATCTTTTTTTTCTTGGGAAAATTAGACTGGACTGTACCTGCTTGAATGATAGAACCATGGTGTATCTAGTTGTACAAACACATTGTGCCATTCTCTTTCATACTCTTGCATGTATGTCCCGCTCTCTGCAAAGCTTTTTTTTTTTTTTTGTCGACGAGGTCCATACACTGACTTTGCCCTCCCACTGGTTCTCCTACGGACCCCTGAATTGTATGGCTTATCGGCTAAGCATCCAATGCCACATTTGTTTATCTCCCAGGTTTTCCCAGTTAGGCCTGTCAGGATATCAGTGAGTGGAATCTGAAGTGTGAAGTAAAAGTCTCATTAAATTTTTAAGCTGCCATGTGTGAGCAGAATCCCCCTGCCAGGCGGCTCCCAGCTGCCTAGAGAGCCACTGAAGGAAAGGGGAGTTATACAGGGAGGATGAAAAAAGGCACTACAGAGATTCAGAACCAAAAGGAAAGTCTGCCTCTTTACAGTTCCTTCCCAGAGCCGAGGCTTGGTGTCGGTCTAAGCTGCACGCCAAGCAATACATCCCACACTTCTTTAACTTAAAACATATGCCAGCTTGCAGGGTAAAGCCAGAAGGAAGACTGATCCTGCCTTGGTATAGAGTTGTGTTAGCCTCAAGTGTCACATGGCCATTAAACAGGCCCTATTATGCTATTTTCCGGATGCATATTTTTATCTCAGGTTACAGTAACAACATGTTTACATGCGTTAATGCTCATAATCCTCCTTGTTTTTCTCATCCTGTCTGTCCTGCAGCACCTCTTCTCACCCTCTCTGAGAAACGCTCCATTGTAGCGCTTGCTCCTCCCTCCAGAAAGCAAAGTCTGCCCTGATTGGTCAGCTAGCCCGCTCTGTTGTGATTAGTCAACGTTTCACATTTCTAAAAACTCTTCCTCCAGAGCTTGACAAATGAACGACGGGTCACGTCAGGATTCAAATCCGGGCCACTTGGGTGAGACACTGTTTTCATAACCACTACAACATGGTAGATGCAAGCTTCAGCTCTGTCTCTCTCTTTGGTTGTTTGAGGGCCAAACTAGCCGGAGAGTTTTACGTCACTGCCGTAACATTATGACCTCATAAAGTTACGGAAGTGAAGGAGAGAATTCAATGGAGCCGTTTCAGGAGCTCAGGAGCTTCTGAGGGGGAGGGTAACTCCTTTTGGGCGTGGACTTCAGCTTTTTCACTCTACGGACCTTTTACATGTACAACAATATATATAACACACTAAAGAAGAGGGGAAATGTGGAAAAACATAATAGGGCCACTTTAATGGTGTCTGAGTCTGCATGTGTTAGTTAAACTAGGATTCAGTCAGTGCAAGTTCAAGCACAACAACAAAAATTTAAGAAATACATAATTTTTTCCTGATAAACATGATTTCAACTACCTTACAACAGACTCTTTTTCATCAGCGCCTGCAAAAAAGAAATGCCTCTTTTAACCAGAATGTATTGCCCCATGCCTGTTTCTCTACAACAAATGGCATCATATGTGGCAGCAGCATTCAGAATTAGAAAATTAAGAGTTATCTATTTTTCCCCCACTGAGTTGCTCGATGCTGCATACAGTTAGGTGCTACAGCTTATAATTTATGTCCCTTGCATGAGACTATTCTATGCTTATTGTGGTGATAATGCATTACCACCCATGGAATCATAAATATACATCCTCTTTGAGCTTGGCTAGCAAAATAATGGATGGTTGTAATCTATTAGGTTATTAGAATGTAAATTGCCTGGGTAGAAATACTTGTGGGGGGGAGATGACAGATCGTAAACAATCAACGTTAACTTAAAAATATAAAGGCAGAACATTGTTTAATGAGTAGCAGCACAAAGATCTATCATCCTTGTGAAATAGTGACATGAAAACTCTGCATCTCATTGAATGCACAATGAGATGATTACCGTTCTCTGACATAAACCAGCATTTATATACTGTAAAATCTGCTGCTTTTATTCTGCCTTTCCACCTTTCATTTTTATCCTTATTTAGGGCAGTGACGTATTTATCTGTACATTAAAACAGTGTGTCTTGGTGAGTATTAAATCCTGGCATTTGCATGTGTGTATGTTCTCTGTCTGCAGTAATAGAGAAGATCCAGCAGCTGGGGAATCACATTTGGATGCTTTTTTTCTTTTTCTTTGCTCCTCTCTTTACTCTCAATCATCCAGCTCTCTCTCTCTTTTTATGCAAACTTTACCTCATTTGCTTTCCTTTGTTCTGCTCTTATCCTTCCATCATCCTGCTCAAGTATTTCTGTGTCAGTCCCTGTGTCAGCTGAAACTGCCTCAAACCCCGGCTCAGCTGATGCGGATACGGAGTGAAAAAAAATAAAATCTGCACAGCTCTACGGACCTGACCCGCAAAACCCCAACACCACCCCCTCGTCTCGGTGTAACTCTGTCCCGGGACTTACTTCCTACACGGCCCTGCTGAATCCCGGCAATTTGCTTTACAGCTCTAGCGTTTAAATGTTTAATTGAGCCGCTCGTATCCTCAACTGATGCAGTGTGTGTGTGTGTGTGTGTGTGTGTGTGTGTGTGTGTGTGTGTGTGTGTGTGTGTGTGTGTGTGTGTGTGTGTGTGTGAAAGCTGAACATGTCTGAGAAATGGTGCTAGTGTGTATCGAATTCGGATGTATGCACATATGAAATATGAAGGGTTAGGGTGTGATGGAGATCCAGCCAAGGTCTTCTATGTGACCTGCCGATGCACTCCTATAATTCATACACTTACACTATCTAGCCATCGTCCTTCATACGGTGACATTATGTCGTAGTTAGCTATTGGCAGATCATTTTTCATTTAGATACGTACACGGAGATACGTATGCTGCCACGCATGTGTACGTAAAGTTCATACTTTGCATGCACTGTCCGTCATTTATCTACATGCAAATATATATATACTCTCCACATACGTGCACACACTCCATGTGGATTTTTCTCTTTCCTTGCTGACTCGCACATACAAAATGCCCCAAAACTCCCCCTCTACATGAATAAAACAAATGTATTCAGCTCAAGTCCTCCGAGCTGGAAAATAAGATCAGTCAGGGAGCCTTTGACCCTAGCCTGTGGCTGTACGAGCATGTGACAGTGAAACAGGGAGCAGAGCAATATAGACTGTATGTGTGTGTGTGTGTGCTCATGCAAATGCACTAGCCACAAAGTGCTTCTGTTTGTACATGTTTATGTATGCACACACATGCATTCGTGTGTGTGTGTGTGTGTGTGTGTGTGTGTGTGTGTGTGTGTGTGTGTGTGTGTGTGTGTGCACACTCGTAAACTCTAAAAAGCCAGTGCTCATGCTTTGGGGGATTGGCAGTAGATCTGTCAAACTGCTGTAGTTAGTCGCAGTGTTAATATTCTCTGCACTTCAACACCTCGGATGGCCACGCTATCGGCTGGGCTCTTATTCACGGTCATCTCTCTGAAGGCTCAACAGTCGAGACTTTGTGTGTGGTAGTAAATATGCACACACACACACACACACACACACACACATCTATATAAATGTATATTAAATGCGTCAGGCTAGGAACGGGTCAGACGTAAAAAATGTCTGTCAGGTTCACGTCGGGCTTGGTTACTACTCTCTCGGACTCAGGTCGGGTTTGGACAGAAATATGCGGCCTGAGCGTCCGTATAGAGAGAGAAGAAGGAATGAGACAACTGCTTATGGCTTGCAATGAATGCCCTTTATATGTCCAGTGTGTATCCTGTCGCTGTCAATGATCTTTTTTTCTCTTCTTCTACGTCTTTAATCATGCATTCCTTTTTTTAATGCGTCCAAATGTGTGTTTTTTATTCATTCATTCCGTCAATATACTTGTACGTGACTTATTTTTGCAGCTGCGACTCAACCGCAATCACCATAAACTCAAATGGATACAGGATGCACAGTCCAGGGCTTTTTTTTTTTTTTATTTTTTATTCAGGATCTTTGCTACATTGATGGGACACTCTGCTCTGAATAGCACCGTCCTACTGAGGCGTAATGGTCCACCGGTGGTCCGCTAATCTCAGCGAGGCAGGCACACTGTGTCCTATCCTCCAGCAGCCACAGGATATGAGATGCTGATCAGATTTCTATAATCAATTTACCAGAGCAGGAGGTATAAATCCTGTCCATTCACTCATTCTCCCCCCCCCCCTCCCTCCTCTCTCTTTCTTTCTCTCTGTCTCTCACTCTCTCATTCCAACTCTAACTCCCCTCCCTTCTGCCCCCTGCTTATAGTTAGATGAATAATTCAGCAGCCAATGTGGTGAAAGGTGGAGTAAACAAGTCTATTGCCTAATATCCCGAGAGGCTGCCAAAGAGAGACGAGTGAGGGCAGAGAGCTAGCAGAGATAGGGGGGATGGAGCAACGGAGAAGGAGGGTATCTATGGAGAGGGGACATCCAGAGTCTTTCCTCATGACCTGCAGTCATTTGCACTTAGATTGACTCGGAGGTTGCGCCAAAATGGCACAGCTGGCTTCTAGTCCTTCTCTGCTCTGCCGTCCTCTCTTGAGCCACACATTGGCAAACCATTAATAATGAAATCATACAGTGAAACACCACATCTGTGAGAAAAGGTGGGCGAGAGCTCAGGGTCCCCGCTTCTCTGAGGCGAGGGGTTCCAGGAAACAAAAAAACGAGCATAAAAGCAGAGTCTACTGTATAATATGGGACGTGACACTCTGTCCCGCTCGCCGGATGTCACGGCGAATGACTCTATTCAGCTCTGGAGTGCAGAGTAAGTAGCTTTTATTTTGACACCATCAGGTATACAGCGAGCATGTCCAAACACGAGACACATACAAATGAGCGGTACAGCTTTCCTGCGCTCATAGTAAATCCAATACGGAGCGAAATTCAGAGGACACGGTGTGCTTACATAACGAGCAAATGTAATCTCACACTGGAGTTATATTCACTGATTATGCAAGCAGAACTACTGATTGATGACTCGCCCAAAATTCAATTATCATTCTAAACAGTTTTATCTGGAAATTAGATTCAGATTTTTTTTTTTCTTTTGGGGTTATAAAAAGTACTGTGTTAATTAAAGAGACAGAAGGCTATTTCTGACTGTATCTGTTTTTAAAAAAAATTTTTTTTAAAGCTGCTGTATTTATGAGGATGGTTGCACTTTTTCTATCAATTGATTAAAACTTTAAAGTTGGGGGTGAGTTCAAGACTGCAAGTTTACAGCTCTTAATCAAGAGAGGTGGACTGCACACAGCTATTGTGATCGGTGTGCTGAGTGGACGTGTCGTGCAATGCGATGGATGCTGCTGGTGTGTGTGTGTGTGTGTGTGTGTGTGTGTGTGTGTGTGTGTGTGTGTGTGTGTGTGTGTGTGTGTGTGTGTTTCTCTGTTTATTATATGTGAGGGATGGAGTTGTACTCACTGGCATGGTCTGGCTGCCGTGGAGGGCGCTGATTGCAGACTGAGCCTCGGTGTGTGTGGAGAACTTGACGAAGGCGCAACCTGGAAGAGAGGAGATGCACGTCACACACACTCAGGTGTACACACACACACACACACACACACACACATAGTATACGTACAGTAAATGCTTTCAATCGAGCGAGTTTAAAAGCCTTACGGTGAATTAATAAAAGGATGTTGAATTGTATTTGACACCACACAGAAATCACTGTGCAGTGAGAGGCTCTCATTGCACAGCAGGCTGCCCCACTCTGGGCATTAGGCAGGCAGACAAGCAGGCAGAAGCTGCAGGCTAAAGATTGCACTGATGAAGCAGAAAAGCATGCTATTTAGCACCACATGCCTGTCTGTGCATATTAAATAGTAGCTGAACTGAAGGTTTTTAAGTACAAAACCGCTCCGTTTGAGAACTCACTGGAGTTTATTGTTCCCACAACAGGATGTTCTGATCAATATTTGTGAGTATGATGATGTTTGTCCAAAGGCCAGGAACCACAGAACCGACTCTTTCTCTTAGCTCAAATGTCCTTGAGGAATATTGCGACGAGAAGAGAAAGTGAAAGCGAGTTGAAGATAGATTTTGTGGGTTCACAAAGTGAGCGGTTTCACATTAATTATTCAACTATTAAACTGAAGTATGGCCTCCTTTCAGAACTGCAAAACTTGATTTAGAGCCATACGCTTTGTCTCCTTTAGAAATGCCTCCTAAAATAAACTTATGAACATATTGTAATCTGTTTTCAAGACTAGAATAGTGTGTCTTTGTACCCATACTGAAAATATTGATACGTGTGTGCAGATAGTATAACACAGGGTCAAATCCACTACTCCTGCATGTCTCTGGAGTCACTTATCGAGGGCAAAAGAAACCCAATCATGTGTATTCTCCACACAGAAACGTGAGGACTGATCCTGGGTCTGTTGCAGGGAGGCAGCAGCACTAACCGCCGAGCTACCATCCCCTCTTATAATTATACCCTATTTCACCTAATTTCATTTCATTTTAAGTTTCTTTTCTACCTCTTATTTAATCTTTCATACTTTACTCTTCTTATCATCTCTGCTGCCTGACCTCGCCGCCCTGCCATTCTTCCCCTCTTAATGGGCTTACCCCTGTGGACGCCAGCCAATCAAGATGCCCATTCAGCTGTCAAACCACTACCCTCTGTTGAGATATGGATAGAAAAGAGCTAGAGCCCGGCATGACCTGTACAAGGACTTTGCTATAGTGGTATTAACTATGTGCCAATGTAATTATGAATTTAACTCTTAAGATACTTAGCATGGTGCAGTATGCATGGCCTCTGCTTTTTTATTTTTATAAACCAAACAGCTGTCAACCTGTTATAGAGAATGTGAAACTCTGCAAAAGCAAGGAAGCTCAAAGTATTCTGCTCTGCTATCAAACTTACAGTACTTATATTGTTGCACATAATTCTGCAAAAATAGGATTTTATGATGACTAAGTGAAGAGCAGATTTGTTTTTGCCAGAAGGGGTTGGGAACGTTTTGTTTGTTTTTTATCAGGAAATAATAATGAATTAGCTCAAATGTTGTAGAGCCACAAACAGGAATGCATCTTTTAGTGGTGGAAGTTTACCGAAGTAAAAGTATACCACAGTGTATAAATGCTATACTATAAGTAAAAGTCATGCATTCAAAAGTACAACATCAGCATAAGTACATGAGTAATAGTATCAAAATATACTTTGAGTACCAAAAGTGCTCGTTATGCAGCATTACCCATTTAAGAATAATACAGTATATCTCACTAGATCATACTTATGTATGCCTTCATGTGTACGCATCACTTTAACATTATGGTGTGGCTGATTACTCCCAGTAAGCTTAATCTTTAGTAATGCATCATGATTCATTTGTTTATTGTATAAATAACATGAATCTGCAAAGTATCTACAAACTGGTGACTAATTATTTGCCTTTCATGGAGTGCAGTAAAAATATAAAGTAGCATCAAATTGAAATACTCAGGAGTACATAAAACAGTACTTGAGTGAAAGTACTTAGTTACTTTCAACCACTAGACACTTCCCTGTGCTGCCTCCGCCCTCACAGTGAGGACACTTGGACCGTTTTGACATCCATCTTTTCCTTCTCCTTCAAACCACTGCAGAGTCAGAACTCTTTGGTTTCAAACCCCCCTCAGATATAATTCTACTACATGGGGATGGGATTTGGGGAAGAACCAAGAGTCTCTTTGCTCTTTGCTGCGTGTCAGAGAGAATTGATGTCTCCAAATGTTGTTGGCTGTTTTAAAAAAGCCTGAAAGATATCAACACCATCGTACCTAAGTTACAGTAACGACATGCAGCACATCCATTGGACGAAAAGCTTCAGATTGACACTCATTTTGATGGGAAAGTCAGCCTTTAAATAACAGTAGCATTGTTTTGATCATTGCTGCATTTGGTGGGATTACAATTATTCATTACATGGGGTTACATGTTTTGCTGGTGGCTATCATATAACTACAGAGTCTTGGTTTTGTATCTGGCCTTTGGAAGTTATCACAGATTATGTTATGTATCCAAAACGTCCCTCTCTGTCTTCAAACAAAGTATCACCTGCTTTTTAAGTATAATACATAAGTACAATTTTTGAAGGTCTCAAAAATAATGAATAAATGATTTACAACTGCACAAAATGACAAAGACAAACCACCCGATTAACCCCTAACTCACATATGTCCTAATTATGATAAATCAAACAGAACGTGACACATCAGGCTTCACTCTTCGGTCACTGCCTGCAGCCGACTAGCACATCAACAACAGTGCAGCGTTAAAAATGTTTTGCAATTATGTGTTATTTGACCTATATCTGGTGCATATGTCACATGCGCTTTACACTGACGTGGACGCTCACACACACACACACACTGTCACTTCTCTGTCAGTGACCTAAATAATGCTGACAACTGTACCGCGGCTCCTACCTTTGCTGTTTCCGTCAGGACCTCTTAGGACCGTGCACTCCTCGATGACACCGTAGGGTTCGAAGAGGCGGTAAACATCCTCCTCGGTCTGTTGTTTGTTCAGCATCCCCACAAACAACTTCCTGTCTTCTGGAACAAACAATGAGACGAAAGGTTAAATTATAACTTTGACCTCAACTACTAAACCAATTTGAGAACATACAGTAGTGAAGCCTCATCATTGTTTGCTGGAACAGGGTTTCATTTGAGAAGAAGTCTCTTTTTTCCACGGCAGCAAACACACATATACGTCCACGGAGCCGCGGTTTGTTCAGCGCCGGTCACTTTGTATTATCTCTTTCCCAAGACTGATCATTTTAATCTCTACTATAACTGGGTTCAGTCCCGTATGTGCACATGTACTGCAGCTGCGGGGGGTAAGTGAGTGGTCAGGAGCTGGGGGAAGAGCAGTGGGAAGACTAATGAAGAGGTTTCTAACACACACACACATACACACACATACACACACCCACACACAGGGCCCAAGACAATGAGCGAGTCTTTGGTCCTTTAAAAGCACCAGGGGCTCCAGGCAGCTCCAACCTCCTAAACACCACACTGTTACTGGCTGGAAACTCTCTCTCTCTCTCTTACCCACTCTCTCCCTTGGTCTCTCTCTCTCTTTCCTCTCACTATTCATCTCTCTCTCCCTCTCCTCTCTCTTCTTTTCTTTTTCTCTCTCGCTGATTCCACATTTTTCAACCTCATTCTTTTTCAACCGCCTCCCTCCCTTCCTCTCTTTATCTCTCTCTTACTCTACTAATTGCTGCTGATCCAGTGTTTTTTGTGTAGCCACAGAGAAATATTTCAGTATGCTCTTCCGTGAACAATGGCGTGTCTCTCCTGCGAGCAATGAAAGGCTGGGAGACATGCCATGAATAACGCTGACTTTTCAATAGATAGCCTGTATGCTATTGAGTCCTGTTAAACGCTGTGGGATCTGATCTTTACCTTGACCTGACACACTGTGTTTACTGATGTACTCTGGCCGTGTATGATTAATGCTGCAGTGCAGCGAGTCTCTGGCTGGCAGCAGAAGCACTAAAACATTCCCTTTATACAGATTGTTTCTCCAACTCTGACCTGTGAAGTCGCAGTGGAGAAACTGAGTGAGAGACGGGACTAGCGGCCGCTGTTGAGAGCGGAATACAATTGCTGGCAGAGGTATCGCACGGTGTCAGGGTGACTTTAGACGACGACTGAGTGCATGGTGTTGTTGTCGTTTTCTCTGACCCAGACACAAGCCGATACCCACATTCCTGCGACGGGCAACGGGAGCGAGCGTGTGCAGACAGGGCGCCCCGGCTAGTGTTTCAGCACCGCCAATGATGCACCTTTAAAATAATCACCCGTGTCAGTGCACTGTCTAGGGAGGGGGCGTCCCTGGTGCTGACTCCTTATTGCAAGTGGCAGGATCAGAGGCTATGTATCAAAACGGAAGTGATGCAATGTGACATCTGTCAGGGAGGATTGGGGAGCATTTATCTGCAAGAAAAGAAATGAAAAAAAAAAAGGAAGGAAGGAAGGAAAGCCCTGAACTGGAAAATGAAAGGCCAAGATGGTCCTTGCTATTGCTGGAGGGAGAATATAAATTTTGAGGGGAGATGAGTCAAGGATAAGGGGGGGTGGGGGGGGGCGGGGGGCTGGACTGCACAAAATGTCCCTCAATAAACCCCAGACCACATCTCATATACGGCCCTGTACACAGCTGGAGAGCCACACGCCCCGGGGTCGACCTTTGGGTTCCTCCTGCTTGGGCTTTAACTCCCGTCTTCAAGTAGATGACGAGGGTCTGACAAGTTCTGAATTTATGCACGACCCTATCAATTTCACATGAGCTGCACTCTGACGATCAAACTGTGAGCAGCTCTTGGCACGTCTTAAAATACGACACCGCATCCATCCTCCAGCTGAAGGATTTCTAACTGCCAACGTCACCTCCAGCTGAATGGAATAATATTTATATGACTCCAAGTATAACGGGATCATGTGGCGCCATATGTGGGGCCCACAGTAATGTTGGACATGATAGTGGTAGCTGGGACATGGACACCCCCATATTCTGATGTATTTATTATTTTTATTGTTTGCTGATTGATTTGTTGGTCATCACCTGACATGTGTTCACCTGCATGGCAGCTACAGTGATTAATGGGTTAATGTTGGGTTGCAGTGATTGGAGCTCATGCTGGTGCTTCGGGTGAGAAAAAGAGAGCAACGTAACGCTTGTGTCAGATGACCAAAGCCACCTGCAGGGTGCAGTCAGCGCTGAAGTGAATGTGTTTCTGTACTTTCAGTAAAACTATTATTTAAAAACGTATGCACGCCTGGAAGTCCCTTTTTGTCCGAGTGTGCAACACATATATCACATGCCTGTGTGATATTGGTTCACAGTGAGCTTATTCGTAGTAGTTTGTAGCACTTATTATATTCGTATTAGTCTGTTGCAATTATTGTTTTCGTAGTAATTTGCCTCTGCACTATACTTTTGCTCTGGTTTATGCTTTAAGATGCTTGTTTAAGAAAGGAGATGCACTTATGACTTCTGGTGACTAGTAGTTCTCTTGAATACCTATGTTGAATACACTTCCTGTAAGTCGCTTTGGATAAAAGCGTCTGCTAAATGACTGTAATGTAATGTAATGTACAAAAGAAACCTTACACACTTGAGTCATGTTCAGTCTGATGGCTTTTTTGTATTTCTATCTGACAATGATGCTAATCTGAATAAAGGAGTTGGAATGTAAGAAAAGTGTGACTGTATATACATTTTTTATTTACAACAGTAGCATTTAGCATGTCACATCATCTGTGGCTGGGAGAAGAAAGATAGAGTGCATGTTCTGCAAAGTGAGTGTGCTTTGAAAACAAGCTAACAACGCATGAAAACAGATCATCTAGGAGATCCGTTCCACCGTCTAGGATTCTGCTGCGGCTGCTCTGAACTAAAGCGCTACCTTGGGAATTCAGGTGTTGTGTTCATCGCCGATGGAAACATTATCCCATTTATCTACGACACCGCAGCACAGACAGTGTGCAAACACAACCAAAGAGAGTGCAAAACACCCACAGTCATTTACACAAATCTGAAGGGGATAAAAATAAAAGGAGCAAAAAGAGGGAGAGACAAATTATTTATGCAAACTAGGATACCGTCTCATAGTTTGACACAGAGGATTACAAATGACAGATCTCCCACATTGACCACACACACATAAGACACACAACGAGCTGCATGTCCCATTGTTAACTATCACATAGAAAACTAACACCAGTATGATAACTGCTTTTGTTTCTAGCTTCCATCCATCGGCCGCTGCTACACAAACCTTTCACCATTTGTATCTGATTCATGTTAGGCTGCTGCTACCAGCGTTCTCAGTCTGCAGATAGGCTCCTATTTTAATCAATCCAGCTGTCTGCAGAGCATTTTCTTCTGTTTTACGCTCATGAATACAGTGACTGTGCATCGGGCATTGAGTGCTGCTGAAATGTGGGTGACCTAAACTCAATACTGTGCCTGAACGCACCGTGTGTCAACTGCAGTTACTGCTGCCGCTTCTACTGAAATGCAAAGCTGGGTGTATATGATATATGTCTGAACTATAGAAAAAGAAACACGTGTTGTCTCTCACTGTGGTTCTCTGCCTGTTTGTCTACAGCAGATTCTGATATCTTCACGTTTCTCTTATGAAGTTTTGGCCCCTCTGTTCTAGGGACATCATCCTCCGATGGTTCCAACAAATATTGTGACTGCTTCAAGTTCAGCCGTATTTAGTTTAGATCAAGAGCATTTATCCTCGAGCTGCAATTAAATCGCACATCAGTGTTTCTCTATATATTCATATCTATGCCTCTCTAAACAGTGACATGTTCCTCATGTATGGGGAGGGATCTCCTAACTTGGAGAAGATATCTACTGAATCAGAGATCTACAATCCGTGTATCATTTGTTCTTCGATCGAGAAAAAACAAAACAAGAAACAACGACCAATTTTTAGTTTTTCTCTTTTTAAATAAGAACAGAAAAACAGTAGAAGGATTTTAAATGCATAAAATGTACAGAAGGAACAATGAGTCCAACCCTCTGGAGGTCGGGTCAGTTCTCATTGATCAGCTGGGGGGTGCACAGATCAAGCTCCAGTGTTTCCCAATAATTGTGCCCACTACAATTTCATAATGAACTGACAATATTTTTTTTACACTTCTCAATGGGTGGTGTCTGCTCGGCATGTGAGCAGGGGCAGCCGCTCAACTGCCAATTTGATCTTTCCGAGCCCCAGCTGATCAATGAGCTGGCTCAAAGGTAAAACGAGTTGTCTATTAATTGGTAGTCACATGTCTCAGTGTCCTTGTGCGAGATACTAAACCATTAATTTGCTCCCAAAGGCTGTGCCATCGGTGTATGAATGTTAGTTAGAGTCTGATGGTGGCACCTTGCATGGTAGCCTGTCATCAGTGTGTGAATGGGTGAATGATATGTAATATACTGCTGATTGTAAGTCGCTTTGGATAAAAGCGTCTGCTAAATGACTGTAATGTAATGTGTCAGACCTTTCGCCATTGTTTGCAAGGTAACTGTGTTAGCCGGTTAGCAATTAGCCACTGGCTCGCCGTAGACATGTTGAGAGAAGTTGACATGCAATCAAAACCTCGGATTTTGCATCTATAAGCCAAAGTCAACTGTGTTTTGCATAATTAATAGGAAGTCATGAAAAGAATCCGTCTGATTGAATTGTGTTTTCGCTCTGAAATTTTAACTGAATTGAACTGTCAGTCACACGCGACCCTGAAGCATCCTGTGAAGCTGAGAGGTGAAAAAACATGATAAGCAGCAAACGCTGTTTTTGGATGTCTCTTTTCTCTTTTGCAGCCTTCAAAAAAACTGCTGAGTCATCTTTCTGTTCCAGGTACTCACCTGTGGTAAATGGCTTCTACTGTATAGATGAATGCGAAATAAGACAAGAAATTATGAGTTGTTTTTTCTTTGCTTACCGAGCCCAGTGAGCATGAATAGCATCCTAAATTAGAGCACTACAGAGTTAGCGGTGAAATGTCATCGCCTAAACAATTCAGGGGTTTAATCACCGCCAGCGACTTAACTGTGAAAACTGTGCAGCATGCTGGCATTAAGATGCATTTACAGCTCACTGTGAGCAGAGGACTGTATGCAACTTCATTGCGACACACCATTTCTATCCTGAAACCCCCCCCCCCCATCATGTTTAATTTACTCTGAGTTACTAAACAGATGCTTGTTTGGAATAAATGCATCGGAAATTAAACTCCAGAATAATGAAATGGCAGTGTGCTGCCTGGTTACACATGCCGAAGATTACTGGGTCCATTTGGACCCTTTCTAATCAATTTAAGCTGTTCGGTATGTGGCCTCGTGAGAAGCCTGTGAGCCACTGCGCAAAAGCAACTTATATCAGTAATATTTCATATTTTAGTTCTTCACGTTGTAGTCTGACCGTTACAGCACGCGCATGACTGTAAATGTGCTCCAAATCTCTGCAAAATACCTTCTTCTGTTACGCCATGTTTAATTCCGCTTTGGGGGTTTTGAAGGATATCCTGTCCACACAGCACACGCAGTCTATACTTTCTGCTGTAGTCCGGTGTGCTGGAGACTTATTACTGTATGCTCCATGATTACACTGCAGACTGCTGAGGATTTTGACAGTGAAATGAGACTTATTGAATAGCAACGAGGCCGAGTTGGAGTTTTTTTTTTGGAGCGACGACAGAAAGAAAGAAAAAGGAGAGAGCTAGAGGGAGGCAGAGAAGTAGAGAAAGAATGAGAGGGAGGGAGGGGGGGAGAGAGAGAGAGAGAGAGAGAGGAGAGAGTGAATGTGTAGGAGACTGAGAACTGTAAGTTGATGTGCATACAGTCCTGCAGTCCTTGATAAGCCAGGATGGATGAAAGAGGTGCGCCATTGGGGTTGGTAAATCATTGTCAGGGGTGGGGAGGATGAGGCAAGGGAAGGGTGGGAGGAGGCTGAGAGAGGGGGGAGGGATGGGAATAGGGGTGATGCGGGGATGGAGAGCATTTCAACTGCCTAGTGGTGCTCTCTGGTTTTTTTAAAATCTCCTTCTCTGTCTGTCTCTTTCTCAATCGTTGCAACAGCAAGGGAGTACGTAGGGAGGGAGGGAGGGAGATATTGTGACGGAGGGAAGAGAGAGGGTGCGATAGAGAGAGAAAGCACTTGTCAGAAGGATGGGGGAGGTTGCTATGACAACTACTCACACAGCGGGCTGTCAGTCATGTTTCGTTGGAGTTTGGAGAGGAGGAGAGGAATGAAGGGAAGGAGAGGAATTAAGGGAGGAGGAGGTTGGAGAAGGGGTCATTTCTCCATCCGTCTGCCGAGCCCGAGTGTAAATTTGACTGTCATGCTCGGAGATAAGGACAAATTATGAACAATATTAGCTCGCCGATAAAAGGGAACAATAATGAATGGATAAATATATTAAAACCAAATGAGATAGCATCCAGGCAGAAACAGGGGCCCTGAGAAGCCGTCCAGGTTTTTCTCATTTGGAGGGGGGAGATAAGAGGCTGTGAGGAGAGGAAGGATCCACCGTATTAGAGCTACAGCTACTGTAGCGTACTTCCTTGTCAAAGGAAAGGAAGAAAGAATCGAAATCACTTTAGAGCCGGAATACCAAACATTGTGGCTTCCTCTGCCTCCTTCACGAGCCCATTATGCTTCTCCAATGAGCAGGATGCCACACAATAACAGTGTCAGCATGTGTTCAAGCATAAAAAACACAGACAGAATGGAATTAAATTAATTAACCCTAAGAGATCACAGTGCTTAGCCGGTGGAATTTAATCCAATTTATTACATATAGGGATCTAACTTGTGGCTGTGTTTGCATTAATTAGATGGGGGGGTATGGATGTGTGTGCACATGTACACTAGTGTGTATGTGTGTAGGTGTGCAAAGGGCATCCTCCCCACCCTCTGTAAGATAAGGGTATCAGTGGTGGAGGTGGGAGAGAACCCACGAGGGAGGGAGTCGGAGGTTTTGGCACAGCCTTAGGGTGAGAGAACCCCAGCCAAATGAACTCCTGAATAATGAGTCTTTTATGTGCTGCGTTATCACCGGCGTGAGAGCGGCCATGTCTTTTTGTCATAACGCTGGAGCCGCTTCAGAGGAGAACCCAGTCAGTAGGTTCCACCAGCACACCTTCTACTGAGAGAGAAATGTGGGTTGATGGACTAATTTGTTTACCAATTTTTTAAAGTAAATTAGCACTCCTGTGTGTGTGTGTGTGTGTGTGTGTGTGTGTGTGTGTGTGTGTGTGTGTGTGTGTGTGTGTGTGTGTGTGTGTGTGTGTGTGTGTGTGTGTGTTGTGTGTTATATCTGCAGCTGTCTTTTGAAGTTTGCATGCTAACCCACAGAGTTGACAGCACAAACTGTAAGGCCTACTATGCACCGGCCCTAATGAGGGAGCTTATTAGTGCTGTTTCCCTCACAACTTCAGAGATGTTGCTTGGAAACCGCAGTGCAACGAAAACAATACTGGAGCTCTCACTGAAACGCCATCTAACGCAATTCAAACACCAAAGCAAACGCGATATGGACTCCTATTGAAACGAAAATTGCAAAGGGAATTACAAAGCGCAGTTTAAACATATATGAATGCTAAACATGCTATATTTCTTTTCTGATGCCTGCCAAGGTTGGCCCGTAACAGTCAACAGCCATGTTCTGCATATATCCAGCCTATAATTCAATTTAGACATTAACAGTAGGGGAACCTGCTTCTTTTACCTCCAGCAGCTCCTACCGTGACACCGGCTTGATTTCATGTCATAGTTTCATCATTTTGGCGTCAAGGCCGCTCATTGGCAGCGTGGCTGGAAACCCATAAAAGCCATCAGTAAAAATGCCACAGAGTGCTGCGTGCAGAGGGCCTTGATAGCCGCGCTGCAGAAACAGCGCATCCTTCACTAAGCACCCCTCTGGGATGGATTAGGCTTCACTGCTTTCACATACATGTAAATAAGTACACATAAGCACACTGGCACAAGGCTGCTCATATATGAATAAACGCTGTAAACATAAGGCAATACACAAAGTAACCGTAAAATGTTATTAACACACACACACACATTCAGGCGGTGGGAGAAATAGAACAGCTTGCAAATACAAGCAGCTATATCAACAGGCACACACCTACATATACACATATACAGTGCATGATGTGTTGTACATACAAATATATAGTATCAAGAGGAATCTAAAGCGCTAACAAACAGCGGGAGGTTGCGGTTGGTAACTGTTGCATCACGGGACCTATAGCGTATTGCCAAAGAGCTGGAGATCAAACTATAATGTGTTACTGAACAGCCGCCTCACGGGGAGAAAGCTTCTGCATTCCAACCGTACACATTTCCTCCGCGCACACCAACCGAGTCGATTCCCATCTCAGAGGGGATCTGGAGACCAGTGATCATGAATTCTCTCTGTGCCGCTGGCAGAAAGGATGATGGATATTGTTTATGACACCTGAAAGACTCACCCACACACACACACACACACATCTGTTGCACGCGCACATGCATGTTTGTAACATACATATGAATACACAAAGAGAAATGCACATACAACACACACACACACACACACACACAGGACCTCCTGTTTGTCACTCAATATTCTCCAAAGAGCGCCGTGCGTTTTATGCATGAGTGCGATCTAATGGCTGCTGTGTTCTACGCCGCTGGCTGGGGGATTTCAGCCGCATCCTGAGCCGTGCTGGGAGTCTTGAACGCAACAATTAGTCTTCTGATTTGGTTCCCCCTTCTCTAAATTCTCCATTGTTGGCATGCATGCGAGTCTTGTGTGCTCCTTTCTCTCTGAACAGTTCCAGTCAGCCCCACCACCACCACCACCACCACCACCACCACCACCTCAGAAATCATCAGCTGAGAGAAGAGAAATAGAAGGAGGAACTGCTTAAAATATTTTATGGCCACCGTATACGTCTCAGCAAATTTACACTCAATATGATAACAAATGTGAAATATTACTCGCAGCCTTGTGTCGAATTCAGTGTATTACGGCGGCGGACATAAATCCTGAAACTGCTGTGCAATGTGTATACGTAGCTACTGTATATAAACATTTACAATGTGGCAGCGCTATTTATATTGTCTCCCTTCATAATGCCATCTGAAGGGCACTTTGGCATCCGTTATGATATGGATTTTCTCCCCCCCCCCCCCATTTTTCCACCTCCTATCCCATTTATTGCCATTCTTCTCGCCTGTCCAGATTGTGTTCATATACAGTAAGAATGGGCCTTTTACCTTTGGCAGTATTTAACACAGCGCTAGCCTGTTTCTTAATTATTTTCTCATCGCTCCACTGACACTGATTCATGAGGGTAATGTTGGACACGCCCCCTCGCCCAGCCCCCTCAACCAAACCCCCCACCTCCCACTTGCACACTTTCTCTCTCTTTCCTCCCTCTTCCTTACAGTAGAGTCGCTCTTAGCTCTTTTCTTGTATCATCTCTCTGACAGATTTTCCCTCTCCTTCTGCCTTACTATCTCCAATCTCTCGCTTCCTTTCTCTCACATTACCTTGTGATTATCTTTGATAGCTAATGAGTTACCTTCATGGTAACACATTAGCCTTCATGGTTGCTCTCAAGTAATTACCTTTTTTTTCTCATTTGGAAGGTCAGGATTGACTACAGCAGGAGACAACAAACTTCATTATACAGCGAGCTAAACTGAGCCCCATGTGATATCCTGCTTTCTCCGCCCTGATCTTATTGTGTTAAATATAGCATAGAGAACAATATCCTCTCACCTCCTCACCTCTGACCGACTGCAATATCATAACAATAAAAACCCAAGCTGGAACAAAAAAGATCTATCTGAGAAAAGACAATGCTAAGTTTGACAGAGCGAACGCATTTGATATGTAATACCTAAAGATTACAGTATTAACGCTCGAGAACAGCAAACAAAAGCAATGAAATTAAAGAGGAACGCAGATAGAGATGATGAGAAAATGTGAAAAGCAGGCTTGCGCACAGGGGAGAGAGTGTGAGAGAGAGAAATGAAAGGGGGGAGGCTTAGGAGATAGAGAGCGAGGGGGCCATGCCCAACTCCAGCTAAAGAGAGAGTGAGGATGTACCAGAATATGGGCTATCTCTCCGAAGCTTTGTCTGCAAGAGCAACTGAGCTGGCAGATGACTTTGCTGCACACGGACAAAAGAGGCTTACAGGCCACCCTGCATGTCAGCTTTCCCCGGCCAGAAGTGTGAGAGCTGTAGGGGAATATAGGGTACGCTCCAGCACTCACCTGCCTAGACCTACAGAGACCTTGGTGAAAGTATATTCAGATTTGCTCTACACATGTGACATCAGCCAGCAGCCCTTATTTTGCATAAACTCCAGTTCAGTGCTGAGCATCTCTCTGCTATGAAAGAAAAAAAACTGCAGTGTTAACAGTTATGAGAAGGGGGAAATGCAGCATGAGGTAAAGTTGCAAATACATAAATAAATACATAAGCCCTAAAGCTTGTCACTGGCGTACTTTTATATTTCGCCATTTCCATATTATTAGTTGGAGCCGATTCTTGATGCTAAACTTGGAGCTCTGTCGTGTCGCTGTGCTTTTTGTATGCGTGGCCTCTGTAGTGCTGATGCGACTGCAGGGTGAGAGCCGAACCCCCGTCAGTCACACTGACAGCCGAGCCGTCTTATCTGTTCTCTATTGGCAATGGTGCACTTTAATTAGGCTAGAAGGTCAATCAGCACTTTTATAGATGATGTGATTCCACTGAAAGCATTTCATAATCCGGGACAGCCGCAGTGTTATGGGGGCCTAAGGCGGACACGCGTACGTTGCTCCCTCACCTTCTATTCTCGCTTTTTTTTTATTTTTTTTATCCCTACTTGTCTGAGGGATCAGATCTAGTTATATCACATATTTCTGCAGAGCCCTGCACTGCTGAACTAACGAACTGCTGCAAAGGTTTCTGCAACATATCTTCCTTATTACACCTATAAGAAAAGAAATGTGCGTGACATACAGAGGGATATTGCTTTCCTTCAGGTTTCCTGACATAAAGACCTGACTTGTGGAAGTGTCGCCATCATTAACTTTTTCTGGATGAAACACCACCACATGTGCTAGCAGCAGATTGTTCTGTTGTCGCACTTTTGTCAGAATTATCCACTGTAGAGAAACACACAGTAATATGCCACCTTTGACAATTTTACAATTTACTTCTTGCTTTCCTCGGCCTGCTTTATTTTCTCTGCCTTGCTTGGATAAATGCATTTCAATTTGGTTGTGGAAACTGTTATGAAGCTCTACCATCAACAACCAAATTGGCTTCCTTGAAATCGTACCTCGCGGGTGCATAGTGAACTAGAATTGTACACTGATGTCTGAGCTGAGCGGGTTCATTGGCTAAAATATAAACTCTGAGGTTGTGTAATACTTTTTTTTTTGTCATTTTCATTATAAAATAAATATCTAATATATATATAAGGCCCCTAAACTATAGTGTCTACTAAACCAAACAACTTTATGTATTCCAGATTGCACTTTCTATACTACTTATTGCTATTAGTGCAGTCCCACATCCCACCTGGTTCACTGGCCAGGAGCTGCACATGTGGTTGCTCTATGGATGTATGCAGAGAACGAGTTGCTCAGGCGGCAGCATTTAGACAGATACTTGGCAGGAGGAGCGCTAGTTAACGTTAGCTGTTAGCTCTTAGCAGCCGGTGGGCTCTAAGCTAACTTTTGAGGCTAACTTCTTTTCACTTTAATCAACAAACTGGCTGAAAGCAAGACACAGGAATTGAGCTTGGATCTCCTCACGGGCCTTGGGGAGTTGTAGCATTTACTCACTGACAAATAAACTGTACGCACACGGCACTGCTACATTCACTGCTAACTTCAAACTCAGCATCACACACACACACACACATGCTCTCTCTCTCAACTGGACATTCGGTAATGTTATGCCAAAGTTTGCAATGCACCGGCGAAAACCCTGTCTGTTTTGCACATACAGTACAGCTGGTGTTAAATGATGGATTTAACCCGTTTGTGCATCAGGTTATCGTTGCAGCTGGGCAGCTTATAGGGCTCAACTGGCGAGAGGTCAAGTTGCCGTAGTGATATCGGATGCGGTTGTATCGTCTGCTAAATGACTGTAATGTAATGTAATGTAATGTATCGGAGTAGTTTTATGAGGAGGAGTAGATGAGCACAGTATTGGACCCAATACCTGATACTGGTATCGGTGCGTCCCTAATGAAAATATTATTATCTATTTCACATCCTTCCTATCATTTGAATTGTGTGTTTTTATGCAAGTAACCACTATTTTGACAATGACATTTTAGACAGTTTACTCTGACTTTAGGACGGTTGAAATGTTGGAGACGATAAAGGTCAGTCTGGAGCCTTGTATACCAACTGTTGTACAAAAGAACATCAAATACAATTGTCACCGGCAATCGATGACACAAACATGATTAGGAATCTCTTCTGCTGCTTATGTCTCACTATTAATTCAACAGAATCCTGCTGAGCTAAGGGGGACATGGAAAAATAGTTTCCTCTCAAGAAGCTCAACATGTAGCCTCACCAAATGTGGCACCAATTCATCCAGCTGTCATCTGTAAACCTGCACATTTACTATGATTATTGATACAAACATGACATCAAGTATCTCTTAAAATCGAGCAAAAGCCTGAAACCAGGCTCAACTAATATCATCCATCAGCCTACAGAGTTTATAAGACATGTAACAGCAGATAGACACGTGCACATGTGTTGTCGCAAGAAAATGACCCCCACAATGTTCTCTCTCTCACACACACACACTTGCTGCTCCGTCTCTCTTTGTCTCCCTCCTCCGCCCCAATCTTCTTGACAGCCCATTTGTTTTCATTTCCAAGATATTTAGCTTGATGCCTAATGAAATAAACATCTATATATCGAACAAATCATCAAGGGGGAGGGAGGGATTCTCCATCGGATGTCAGTTACATTCTCGTATTGCTGTTTTACTTCACGCGTCAGATTTATTGGATTTGTTTATTGTCATAGCAAATCATCCGGTGTCCTTGCATGCATAAGAATGTATTGTAAAGCACACACTGTTGATGGAACTAGTGAACCGTGGCGCTCAATTTGGCATGCAGAATGTACGAATGCAATCTATATCTTGGAATATGATAGATATGAAGGAATGGAGAAAATTTGGACCTGTCAAGCTAATACCTAATAGCATTAGACCGCAAGAAAGGCTGACTTATTGCTCTCACCAACTTTGACTAAACTATCAGGCAGATGGCCTTTTCCTCTGGCTTTCTATCTCCTCCTAGCTCTCTCTTCTCTCTCTCTCTCTCTCTCTCTCACTGACAAACCTTACAGTAAGCATTTTAATTCCCCCTGACCTTTACTGATCTCACCCTGGCAGTTGTGCCCGTTGCTTAGGGCCAAAACAAAATGAAATTTGAATTTCAGCTCAGAATAATTTAAGATGATCCGTTCTATGCAGGGAGTCACAACCACGTTGTAGTTTGGGTGCTGCCAACTGACTAAATGGACTTTAGGTAAGGGCTCTCTCTCTATTTCTCTCTCTCTTGCCTATGGGACTGTGAGCTCACATACAATGCGAGGCCATTGTGTGTGAGGAGAGGGGGAAGATGGGGGAGGTTGAATGAGGATAACGCCCTGAATATTCACATGCATGGGCACATGGACGCACACACGCACGCACACACACACGCTGGCACACACGCTGGCACACGAACGGCCATGCTCTCACTCTAAGACACCGAGCACCGGAGGGCTTTGTGTGCAGGGCTGAGAAATGCCATGTCAGCACACACCACATGGAAGTTTAGAGGGGAGGGAAAAGCTAAATAGTGTAAAAAAGGGAGCGTGCGATGAAAAATGCATGGGGGGGGACAGTGACTCCCCCGTACACAGTTGCCTGCGAATCATCTCCCCTCTTTATCCTGTTGTCTCTACTGACAGTGCTGCTTCCCTGACTGACACACACACACACACACACACACACACACACACACACACACACACACACACACACACACACACACATTCACAAACACCTCATCACATACAGATACAGAAACCGTACATACACACACTTACACTGAATGTGTTGCCGCCATCTTAGATATAAATAAAAACTATAGACTATGAGCTCAGTCAATCCATTGTGCATTAACCTACCAAATGATGTTGGATTTTGGTTTTGATCTTATATATGGGGATGTTTGTGTGAGATTGTTTTTCCTAACTCTCGAGCTCGATTTCGCCCCCAGCATGCATGATTACATACAGCTCTCTAGAGACATGTTTGTCACATTTTGTGACTCACATCTCACTGGTGAAACAAAAAACTTTCCTTTCACATCCAGACAGCTTTAGTCACATAACCCACATTGCTTTTACTATTCATGAACAACAAAATTATTATTTCAAAAAAACACAAAAAAGCCGCCGCAATTAGAAATGCTCCTATCGATCAGCCGGAGGTTTGTGAGTCTGGTTCAGGTGATGGTATCACATAGTATGGATGTTTTGATGTAAATTACATTAGGTGTGTTCTTATATAGATATGTTTCACCAGTTTTCTTCACAGGAAGAAAAAAGTGTGATTTGCTGCGATTCATTTGCAGATGAATTCCATCTAGTAACTTGGAGCACTGTTATTTTGAAATGTGTTTCATGAATGGAAGATGATGTATGTATTAGTTAATGCTGTCAATTACAGTTCATAGAAAGGAAGAAAATCTGAACCTGCAGGTCAAAAATAAAATGGCGAAGATAATTGCAATCGGAATACCTCTAGAGGCAACACAACTATATTGTAACCAAGCAACATGTAAGAAACGGTCATAAAGCGCAACATCTTCTCAGAGCAGTTGATGGAGAAACCTGTTGGCTGTCAGTTCCCAGTCCGATGACGGTTATGATCAAAGAACCAGTATTCTGCTCCATTCTCCCCGACAACCTTCACAAGATTCCTAAATCACACGTTATGAGTGATGTAACGGGAGAGAAACGCCGGCAATTAGACACCTGCAGAACGACTCAATCAGTCCTAAGATCTTCTTGCCCACTGCAATCCTTTCACTCACAGGAGAGATATTGCAGACGACAAATACGTGTGCATTTTTTTTTTTTTGCATTACAGATAATGATGGTTCGTTTTTTTTAACGTACACACTGAATGACGGATGTCCGGTCGATCTGTCAAGAGTTCCTTCTATGGGTGTTAAAACAGCATGTCGTCCTTTTCACTCTACAACTGTCTGACAGTGTTAATCTGTGTGAGGGGACCGTATTGACAGAACACATTACGGAGCTTTAGGGGGGCGATGTTAGGCATCAACACAGAAATAGTGTTTTAAATTGGTAAACCTCTTATTAGGCGTGGACTTTTAGGAATGAATGCCCACTAGACTTAAACCTGCCCCTTTTAAATGAATTAATTATGACTTATGTCTGTATGCATGTTAGCAACTGTGGTCCATGCTTAAGGTAAAGTCACGGCGTGTGCGTTACGTGTGCTTGTATGTGGGTAATATGGGTTGTGTTTGTCACATCTAGCTGGGAAATTGTTTTTAATCTCCTCAGAGCTCCATCAGCAGTTTATCAACCACGCCACCTTTACGGGGGGATTGGGCTGCGTGGTGAAATGACTGGCAGGAGTCAGAGGAGGAGGGGCGTCTGCATTTCAAATATCAATTGGCGCTGTCAGCGGGGCCCTGGCGCGGTGAAGGATTATCTGAAATTAGTTTAGTTAATTCATCATCTTAAAGGGCAGTTGCTTTGCCGCTGATTAGTTATTGTACACACTTGTCAATTAAAGGGTCCCTGGAGAATTTCTCCCAGGAGGACTGAAGCCGACATCAAATGCACACACGGAGGAAAAGAAAGGGAAAGGAGACAGACGGGGAGCAACAGAGAGGCAGAGTAAATAAAAGGAGAAACAAACAGGTGAGACCCAGGCATCATCTGACGTGTTTCATTTTAAAATCTGTGTGAAATAAATGTTTTTATCCGGCTAAAAATGTAGAAAGATATTGCCTCAGAGTTAAAATTCAAAATGATCCTGTTTGTGTGCGGAGTTATAAGGGATGAGAGGCGGAGATGGTTATAGATGTTGTGAATTAGAAAAATCAATGTGCAAGCCTTTGTACAAAGAGGCCAAGCGGAGGCCATCACACTGACCTCTCCACAGGTTTCTATTCCCATAGTTACTGTTGCTACGATACTGGATTCAGCGCACCGTGCTATAAATGGCCAAATAGAAATCCCTGGTCAGAAGCCTGTCAGACACACACTGTTAATAGACATGTACGATACATCACTGGTTGGAAGACAAGCTGCAGCTCATTGTGAGGATTCAACATTTACAGTTGATTTTTTTTTAGATTTTGATTAAAATTTGGGAATAAAAGTAACTTTCATGATTTATTTATTAACAAAAATATAATATGAACAATAATTCTCCAGAGAACATTATGTCTTTGTCTTCAGTGTTTTTTTACTTTTTTTTTTTACTTTATCGTGACAAAGTTAATATCTCAGTCCCAAAAAATATTTAAAAAAAACATCTATTTAAGTTTAGTTAATTCTTTACTGAAAAATAATTTCTCTGGACCCCATAATTATTTTTTTTTTGTGATTTTCTGGTTAATCCAGCAACCCACAAAAGTGTTAGTGGCAATATGCCAATTTCATTTAACAAAACATTGTAAACACAATTTTATTGAACCAAAAATTGGCTTTACAAATCTGCATGTTTTACACATTTATTGACAGTAAACTAATTCTGAGATGGGCGACCATTATGATACGAATAGGTTAAAAAATGTTTAGGTGAAGCAAGGGTGTAGTTTAAAGCTCTTCTCTGATAAACAAAACAATAATCTTTAAGATACTAATGTATGAATGTTCACGTTCATGCTTCAAAAGCTGCTTTGCGCTCTCTTTGCACTCATTTCTCTCCCCTGCTTTCCAATACAGAAACAGGCAACAGTATGATTTGTCACCACTGATAATGCATTCCACAGTGGTTGTTAGTCCTCTTCCTGGGGACCCACAATGCTGCTGGTTTATAATCCTACCGGCTCGTACCGTATCCTTCCATAAAGTTAATTACATCCACCTTTCATCCCAGGTGGAAACTAGTCCCTGATAAGGTGTTTAGAATGAAAAAGCTACCTATTTAATCCTATTGGGGCTGTGGCATTCCTACTCCTCATTCACTCATGCTTTGTCTGCTTTTCTTCCACTCTATAAATGTCCTGAGTGGCAGTAAGGAATGCTCCTCCACACCTCAGACATCTCACACCGGACATCTCAGATTGGGGCTTCAGGTCTGAATGTCTTTGTGATGGAGCGATCATTTTGAAAATCAACAACACAAATTCACTTCTGAGAATTTGACTTCTAATCAAAGTTTTCCGTATTTGTTTTTTGATACATTTCTTACTTTGATTTTTAGAGAGGGAAAATGTTGAGTGAGTTTTACTCTGTCCACACAAGTCAAAGCTTGTGTGGAATTAACAGAACAATTAAAACAACCTCTACTCACCTCACTAGTACTACAATACGTCACCCACTTCCACAAAGGTAAACTATCTCAGGAAGCAATCCAACAAAATGTGACCCGATGTTCTGCACAGAGGGAGGGCAGATGGCACGGAAAGGGAGAAAGGCCTTCCATAAATGCAAACCAAATGCGCTCTATAAAACCACAGGGGTGAACGTAACCTTTTGCATCGGAGGACCGAGAAGCCAAAGTCAGAGCAGTCATTTAACTGTTCTGACAGTAACTGCTCTTCCCCATTAGTTTCAGGGCTGACTTCTGAAAATACAGAGAGGGGGGTGAGATAAAAAAAAAAAGAAAAATACAAAAGCCAGAAAATGAAATAATAGAGTGTTTCTACAATTTCCAAATCAATTTCCTCTCGCTGACCTGCAGTAACAGGAGAAATCAATGCAGCCGGGAGTAAAACATTCTGAATTGAGGGATGGCAATAGCCTCCTTTTTTTTTTTTTTTTTCTCCCCAGCAAAAGTAAAAACCATCTTTGTTTTGGAAGATCACTCAGTGAAGAAATAAATCACTCAGGAGTAAAACAGTGGCACTTTGGCTGTCTGCAGAAGTAGACACCAACCCAGACACATACGCTCTCCTCCAAGTTTTCCTTAGAGGAAATACTTTATCACAACATTTAACCTCCTGACCTGTGCATTGAGTCCAGCCTGGAGAAAATATGAAAACTGTAAGAGAAAAAGAAAGAGGAGCTAATTTCTGAACACAAATATAAACAGAATAACCTCAAGCGTTCCAGAGGAAATTTGCACAAATGTTAATAAAGAAGGCAGTCTGTGATTTCTCTTTGTTTTCTTTCACATCTCATGTTTGTACTGTAGTATCTGGGGAAAGTGAGAGATCTCTGCCTTTCCTTCTGCCTTCGGCTAAACACATCCATCACCTGTGTTGTCAACTCAACAATCTGGCCCGTAGGATCGTGGTCCAGGTCTAAATGAAATCCTTGATCAGAGGTGTTACCTGGGATTAATGCAGGTGCTTCTATTGAACACAGGAGGCTTAAGACAAGAAATCCAGCCCCAGAGTTATAGCCACAACTTCCCTCTATAGACTTTGAAGAGATAATAGGGGAACGAGAGGCAGAGAGAGTCAGCACGGTCTCCATGGCAACCGGGGATGGAGGCCCTGCCCTCTGAGACCATTAGAGCATCACATCTGGTCCTCCAGCAACAGTACTTTCCTAAATTTCACAGTGTGAAAATAAATATGATTTAGAGACCTAACACACATTTCTCACAATGCATTGGTTTATTCAGAGAAGTGAGTCATCTTCATCTTTCAAATGAATGTGACGGATTTAAATGCAATCATTGAGTCTGGTTAATCTATCCATCTGAAGTGATGCTTAACATTCTGCTTCTCCGAAAAGGCTTCTGGGAATACGGGGGACATAATGAATAGTGGAAAGTGGAAACCTTCCATGGGAGTCAATGGGAATATATGGGAAATAACTGGAATCATTTGTAAATATAGGTGTTATCTGCTCGGGCGGTATTTACCAAGCCATTTGCAGATGAATCCTAACTTTTTACCATATCATAATATACATAATCCATACATTTGTCAAATTCATACACCTGTGCCATGTGATTTGTTAGCTAGCTAGCAAGTGAACTTTGACTGTCACACTTACGCATTTGACACTTTTCACACGTTCTCAAGCCACAGGTCCATTTTCTCAGATTTCCTCATCATCCATGAGAGTTAAAGGAAGACACTATTAGATGGCATTATGGGAAATATAGGATCCAGCATTTTTCGGATTTGATATGCAAGGGATTTAAAATCAATATTCCTTGCACCTTTTCTTTTTTTCAATATATCTCTCCCAACTTTATGGAAGAACAATAAGAAACTAATGGAGGTACCGTTGAACATGACCGTATTGCAAGTAGGATTCGGAAGAAGAAGAGAAAAAGTAACATCAAAGAACACACGCAGCTGTATAGAGTACATATGAACAGGAGCACCAGTGAGAGAGCGTAGCACAGATTAGCAGTGTACATGTACAGTGTCTGCCATAGGTTTAAATTGACCACAGCCAGAGCCACAGCCCATTCATAAAGAACAATTTGGAGTGTCCAAAAAGACCCTGGAGCAAACAAGAAGAAATATTGTTGCCAAATCATTTTTTAAAATGAGAGAAAAATGGCCCCTGTACCATTATGTCTGAACTTTGACCTGACCGAGGAAATCTATCAAGGTCCAGGACGCCTTTGTGTTTGTTTTATGCCGTAGGGCTCCTCTACTCTTGTCAAAATATGAAATATGGTTCCTCTAAACTTATCTTCAAACATTGCCTTTCAACCAACACTTGTCTTCACCTCAGAGAGAGGGGCCTTTGCTTTCAAAAGTGTGTCTGAGAGAAAATGGAGAAAGGTGACTCACTGACCACATAACAGAAAAAAAAAAAAAAAAAAAAGAGGCCAAATAACTGTTGAAGCGTGAAAGTCAGAAAATGTTTCTTTTCCTTTTTCCTCTCGGAGCAAAAAGAAGGCTTTCAAGTCCAGAGATTGTGAAATGTTATTTTTCATCTCCCCTTTTTCATGAAGCACAAGGAAACCTGAAAAGCCACGGTTACAGCAGTTTAGTAACCATCCCATTTCAAAATTGAGGTCTTTTCAGATGTTGTGAGCCGTTCAGACCTCCTGGGATTCTCTGCGGTGCTCTGTGTGAGTCCCACCACGTCTTTTTTTGGGGGGCTGGATGGAATTGTGAAAAAAAGCTCTTTTCTTTTCCTGTTCTTACAGTACGCCGTCACGTCCCCCCCCCCCCCTTCTTTACCAGCCATATTTTAGCCCGGCCCCATGCAGAGCGGCTATCCAGCACTGCTTGACGTCTCAACCATTCTCATGTGAAATAGTCCTCCTCCCAAACCCCCTCTTCTTACTCTCTTTCTCCTTTCATCATATTTTCGAGATACATAACTTTAGCTGTGTTCATTGATATTCAACATTACTCCTCCATGTATGACAATTTTTTTTTTTTTTTTATCTCCGGCATGTATTTTTATATCGCTCCGCAAAATCTGTGGTGGAATATATTACGCCGCTTTGGTCTGTAATTTCCCGAGCACGGAGACATGCAATCACTGTTTGCGCCGCTACACGCCTTATCTGCTGTGACAAATAACTGTTGAGCATCAGCAGCAGCAGCAGCAGCAACAGCAGCAGATTGCCATGCAGAACGTGGCCCCTTTAATGCAGCAGCAATACCAAAATGAAATAGCTGTGAAGAGGCAGCTGTTATAAAGCAGTCATTTAATTTGCTCCAGAACTGTTTTCTTTTATCATATTAGAGTTGTTAAACAGGGCCGAGCGTCGCAAAGAGATGTTATTCCTCCCCTATATAAAAAAACCCCTCATCAGAAGGAGCCTCCCACGACTATTGTCATCACTCATCAGCGGATGAACAATAAACCTCTGGTGCTCCAGATATCCTTGATAGCCATCTTTAAAAAAAAAAAAGAAACAAAAAAACCACTGGGATTACTCCTGTCAGCAGGCGTGTGAAGTGTACATTATGGTAATGCGAACCATCAGAAAAAATATTATATTTCTTGATTTTTTACTTAACCCTCTTCCCCACCTCACCCGTCTTCAGCTCCAAGAGACAATTTAGACTCGTCCTTGGCTCAAAGGCAGCACTACTTGAAATGCCTTTAGATTTGGTGCATGCACACACACACACACACACACACACACACACACACACACACACACACACACACACACACACACACACACACACACACACACACACACAACACACACACACACACACACACACATCAAAGAGACCAGGAGCTTATTTTCAAGTATTTTGCACCCTGAGGCTAGGAGCTACTTCTGAAGGCTGCTGTGTTCCCTGTAAATAGCTTGGTTTTCTGTTCCACAGATCCCAGCAAAGCACCATCTACCAGAGGGCTGTGGACAGAGGCCCTCCGTGCTCTGCTACCACCAGAGGTAAAAAAAAAAATCACTGTGCATAATAGTTCTGCCGATTGCTTTCCTAAGGTGTTGATCAGTAATGCTCACAACAACTAAACTTAGTCTGCCAGGGCGAAGGCATCCAGAGTATGTTCTGCTTCTCGCCCTTTTTAAGAGATCAAACTCCTCGTCCTGCGTTTGATGGAGCCACCCTGTGATGTGAGAGAAGTTTTCCCGAGCGCTCAGAGTCTCTTTAATCCCATCTTCATCTTGTGAGGATGTAAACAGTGACGTCCTGTTTGGGATGATCCACAACAGTTATTCTACCACCTGATGCTGTGATGCTGTTGTCACTTAAAAGGG
Source organism: Anoplopoma fimbria (assembly GCF_027596085.1). Classification (NCBI taxonomy): domain Eukaryota; kingdom Metazoa; phylum Chordata; class Actinopteri; order Perciformes; family Anoplopomatidae; genus Anoplopoma; species Anoplopoma fimbria. The sequence goes on along the minus strand of NC_072456.1, from coordinate 22,776,571 downwards.
CTCCGGAATATTTTGTGTGTGCGAGTTAAAATTCCACGTGGTGATCAGTGTATGTAGCGCTGTAGAATATACGAAAAAATACATTTAGCTGATACGTTGTTCAAAAAATGAAGCCATCTTTAGCTCATATTAACAAACTAAACGTGTGGGGAAGAAGGAGACAACTAAATATTCTAACTCAGCCACTGATGATGAAAGTCGGGAAGGAAGAGGCCGACTATCCAGCATCATTGATTATTAACATGCAATACCAAAAAAGAAGTTATTAAAAAAATATTGTAATCAATAATTTTTTGTATTTATGTTCCTCATTTCAATTTATTTGCTACTGTATAGCATTATTTTTCTATGGTAACATAGTTTAGTTTCTCTCAATATTCACACACCCTATAATTTCATTGAAATCTAACTATATACTGTATATATGTATATATCAGAGAAAATGTAGTAATTGATTTGTCACGTGACATTACCCAATGTCTCTCTGGATACGATGTAGAGAGGTAAAATTTGTGAGATTCAGCTCAGCAACTACACTTTGAGTGTAATCGCTGTAAAAAAAAATAGGCCTTGAATTGAATGTCGGAAACCATCCCTTCCTTATCTCTTTCAAATAGCATCAATCAACATTAGAAATAATGGCACCTTCACTTGGTAGGGGAAATGTGCCTTTAAAGAGTCGTTTTAAAGTCGTTTCAGTCCGCTGTGTCTATTGCTTTGTCTAAGCTCATCCTTTCTGCAGTGATGCCCTTCCTTTTTTTTTTTTTTTGTAATGACTGCTGCCAGCCAGCAATTCTGATGCCTCGGAGTGCAGCGCATCATTCATAGGAAGACTGCTTGCTGTGATTAGCCCTATGCCTTAAGCCCTATATGAAAATTCATTTTAAATGTCCTTTAAAAACCCATAAAACATCCATATTGACTTGAGGCTGCCAAGCTGTAGGGGGCTGCTAATCAGTTCCCTCTATGGTCCATTTAGCCTCAGTGTCATTAAAGATAATACAAATAAAATAAGTGTTGAAAGCACTTTGAATCCTTCTTCTGAAAAAAAAAGAATAAAAAAATACCAGCCTCCCTTCACCAACTGTCAATAATTTGCACTAGAAGATTTTTTTTTGTTTGTTTCCCACGCCTGCAGTGCGTTTGTGCTGAACAAATTCCAGTTAATTACAAGGCAAATGGTACAAAATGTGCTCTGTGACCATTACAATCCTGTTTGCTATTCTCAGCAAGGATGCATCACTCATCACACCCACACAAACACCGGCATGCACAGAGAAATGAAAACGCATAGATATATAAAAGACTCCTGTTAGCAGCATGTACACATTTCTGCACTACACACACACACACACACACGTTGTTCTGTGTCTCTGCTGATTAGACACATCTATCGTTTTAAACGCTCGGCTTTACGCAGATGTAAAAATTCCAAACACTTTGCTCTACACTCTCTTGACTTTGACCAATATTGTGAGATGGTAGTATTCCAGCGATGGAACGTTAATGAAAGCTTTTGCAACATGCATAGACGCTTGGTTGATCTAATGAGATCCCTAACTGTTTCTGCCATCTGCCAGACCCTAGTCATGACATTAACTATGCAGCCATGCTAAGCTTCTCTTTCAGATGGAGCAGCCCTCATCCGCTCTGTGTCAAGTGCTGGTGCGCAAAACAAATGCACGCCTCACGGAGAGCCATGGCTCTGAACACTTTCAATAGCGAAAGAAAAAAGAAAGAATATATACACTGTGGCTTTGCAGCACACTGTGGAGCACAGTTTGAACTTTATTATATATACGAAGCTCGGGCCTGATGTAATGCTTTTTCTTTGATTTCGCCGAGCTTTTGTTGCAGTATTGACGTCCCCCGGTATATAAGGCCTTGCTTTCAGTCAAACTCATCTGCAGTTTGCCGCGGTGCCATTGTTCGCCCGGCCGGGGAGAGGTCACTGCGAGGGAGGAGAATAAATGTGGAGTGATTGACTAGTCTCTGTTGGAGAAATGAGTTCTCCATTCATTCCCCGGCTTCCAGAGGTGAAACGTCCTTCAGGAAAGTAAACACAATCTGACAGGGGCCCTGCAACAGACGCAAAGGCACAGCGTGGCGCAGTCGGTAAAGGACGCCACTTCGCTCCACTCTCCCTCTCCTGCGTCCTTTCCTTTTTTCTCCCCAGCCCCGGATCTGCACGATGACCTGCAACACATCGGGTCTCACTGCTGATTCTGGACCCTTTAGTTGGATTATTTTTTGCTTCGCTGCTGTGTGGGTGTATTTAATATCCACGGTCACGCTCGTATTTCACTATGAAATAACAAAATAGGATACATGAATCCAGACGGATGGGGCGCTCATTCGAAAAAAGGGAATTAGTGCAGTTTTCTCTGAGGACTTCTGTCCCAGGTCTTACAAGATCCCGGGTCCCTCCTGGAAAGTAAATTAAAATCTGAAGCGCCCATCAGAGACCAGATTAGGCTGTTTTTCCCGACATGCTTAAACTGCGATAATCTCGGATGCAGATCACATCTGCAGCTAATTGATGGATTTGCCAGAGGATCTGAGAGTGGTTAGGCTCCACTGTGAGCTCCTGTTTATTTTTTCCCGAAGGCAGATGCTTTAACCCTTCTCTGGCTTCTCGAGGCCAGTGAAATCACGGAGCTAGCGGCGTGCCGTCATCGACTGCGAGATAGCTGTCCGAAGGCTTTGCCTGACATACACCCACAAACTCTGCCTAATTAGAGAAAAAGATGTGCCCGGGATTTTGTTTTACATTGGTTTAGCATGAATAATTCAAAGCGCATAAGGCTGGCTGTTGTTCTTCGGGCCCTCTCTTGCCATTCATGGTAGAAGCTCCAGTGAGTGTAGGGGCGCCTGCCATCCACTCATGCAAATATGCATACAGAGAAAATGTGGTTAGCAGCTCATCACCGGAGTGTAACATACAGTTCTGTTCGCTGCAGCCGTGAAAGTTTACATCACGGTGTGGTGACCTGAAGACCGAGACGACACACACACTGCACATCTAATTCCAAATTACGCTCTCACACTCAATAAAGAAAAAGAAAATGTGTGTGTGAATCGGTTAGGGGGAGAGGGAATAAAGGAATGCTTTCAACACGTCTGCACATGTGAAGGCATTTCTGCATGTGATTGCACAACAACAACAACAACAAAAAAAAAAAAATACTGTATGTGTTTGAGGATGTGCTGTGTGTTGTGGCAAGCAATGATCTATTTTTTCCCATTACCCCACTGCATACGTGTGGTTCATTTACATTCATGGTTATCCAGATAATGAAGCTTTCAATCCGGGGGATCCTGTGGTGAGAACAATGAACCCAATTACCTCCTGCCGCCTGTGAGATGGGATGGCAGACTCGGAGACAGATGGGAGAGGCTGCACTCGGCCGGCAATCCAATCACATTCATCTCGCTTGCTTCCCTTTTCCCCCCTGTTCATGTGTTCTGCAGCAACTTATCAACAGGCAGGGGCCAAAGAACCTGGGATCATTACATCACACACGTCAACAGTTCGGCAAACACACACACACACACACATGTGGACAAACACATTCCCCGAGGTCCACTCGACCCCTGCAACCCCCCCGCGTTCCACCGTGCTAACATGCACCTCAGGTTTCTGTCTTCCTTCGAAAACACAGCGTCGATCTTAAGAGAGCACATACTTCACCTGCTGGAGGAGAAAGAGGAGGAGGTAAGGGGAAAGGATTTTAAGGGCGAGGTAATGTCTACCTCAATTTTGCTCTCCTTATCAGTGAGCCAGGGTCTGACTCAGAACATTCCTAATGATTTATGCAAGATACTCAAGTTTCCTTTTTCTAGTTTAATATTTCAGTTATGTGCGCCGACTGAAATCGTTCCAAGATGGGCTACCCTGAAAGTTAGGGGCTACTTTATCAGCCCCTTATGTGGATGTGCAACATGATGGGAGAAAATGGAAATAGCGTTTTAAAAAGAAGTTGAATAAGGGAATTTTTTTCGTTGGGTATCTCCTACGAAATTAAATTTGAGAAGTGAGCTGTAGTGTAACCTAGTCAGGTGTCCACTTGTAATGTGGGGACAAACTAAATAACAATGTCTATTAAAAAACAATTAGAACTAATAAAATAGAAGTCATTTAAATAAATAAAAAAATAACAAATCTATAAGAAATTTGCAGCAAAGCACCAGAGCTGCCTTCTATACATCTCTTGGAAGTTTCATAGGCAGGACCAGTTTCTGTGGGAGAGGACTTGACATTCAGCAGCAGCCAATGATACAGAGTGAGCCTGGACCTAGACGCTGCTTGAGGGAATGTATTCCACTAGCAGATAATTAGCCCGTGATTGCGTGAGAGCTGATACCAATTCTGCATAATACTCCAATATTTTCTGCATGCTTATACACCCTTATCTCATATCCCCCCCCCTCCTCCTCCCTTATGGCCCTCAATTTTGACACTGTGATCAATAGTAATTGACTTAGTGATCGATGTGTCTCTTGAAGTTTTCCATCAGTCTGTACCGCCATCACTTGTGTCCACAGTGTTGTGGGTTGGTGCGTGGTCTGATAGTGGGGGATCTGCATGCTAATGCTCCGGGCGGCTCCCCTGAGTGGCACACAGGTGTTTTTATGTTAATGAATGTCAGGAGAAGAGATCCCGTTGGTCATCCCTGGGTACACACAGGTGTGTGTGTGTGTGTATAGGTACGCACACACACATACCCTGCCCACCCATGCATGTATGCTACCTCACACACACACACACACACACACACATGGGGACACACACACACGCAGACCGAGGCTGCACACCCACTGAACCCTCGGATGCATTATTGATAAGCTACTAATTACGCTTGTTGCAATTTCAGCTGACCTTTCCCGAGAACATCCCGGATCATTATAAGCTGCATTCTCTCTTGAAATTGCAAAGGTAATCTAAAGTCCAGCTCCCTCGCTCCCCCCCCAACACCACCAACACCACCAACCCCCCATCACATTCCTTGATGCACCGCTGGATTAAGATGTGTTCTTAGTGGGAGAAATTCTATAAAAATGGGCAAATGGGGATGTAGAGGAGGAAAGAAAAACGATAAGGAAGAGGAAAGATGAAAAAATAAATATTGGAAATAACACAGCCAGCAGTTGAGTAAATCTTAAGTTGAATGTCAGGTTTGTACTTGAACTGTTCATCTGAGCAATGACTGAAATGATTTCTTAAGAGTATCTCTTGAAGTTTATGGTTAACATCGCAATGCTCGGTATCATCGCATCCTGTTAAAGGTTAAAAACGACACCATCGTGGGTTATTATACCTGTTTGCATTCCATTATGACACATTAGTCGGAAACATTCTCATCACAGTTTGCCATTATGCCAAATACGTTAGTGTAATGGCTCTGTTTAAAGCAGCTTTCCTGCTCAGAAAGCCATTTCATTTTGGAAAGGCCACAAACTATAATGTGAGTGGTTGTGCTAGTCGGTGCTCAGGAAGATCAATTGATGATCAGCTGATCTGGGTGATGCAAATGACCCAGTGTCCTTGCCTGAACATACACTACAAGTACCATTATAGAGAACAAATAAAAAGATCTGTCTTCATTTTCAGTCCAAATGTTTTGGATGCTCAAAGAAAGGTGCATTTTATTATGTTTTTAACACAGCTGCTAAATTCAGCTTCAGTCATTGCCTTTAACAATCAAGCTATCAATCTGCAGCTTGGGTCATTTGCATGAATTTACTTTAATTTATAAAATGTAGTACAAAGTGTACGCATGTTTAATAAGTAAGCACTTGGGCAACACTTTTGCAAATTTCTTTTTGAAGCTGAAACAACAGCACACAACACAGACTTCACGTCACTCAGAAAGTAACAAAGTCTGGCTCTGATGATAAAGAATAAGAAACAAAGGGCTCCAGCACAAGGTGTTCAGTTCAGCTGCAGACTGCATGTTTCCTTCTCTAGTTCTTTAATGACTCAAAGCATATACAGGTACTGTACAGTCTTGATAAATGAGGCCAATACATTATATAATCATCTACGTGGAAGATGCATAACTACAGATACTTCTGCAGAATATCATCCACAGAGAGCTCGGCATTCACAGAAAACTAAAAATACCGTATTTATTTGTGAAATGTTTTTTGGGGCGCTAAGAATGAAATTCAGCCAATCTCCAAAAACAACAAAGTTCTCAGTAGATCCTGTAGCATTCAGAGTGGTGATTGATTTATTTCCAAGTTGCCTGGAATTGATTTATTTCGGTCTCTCAGTCTCATTGAATGTGTGAATAATAGACGACCGGTAAACTTTTTGTGCCAAAAAGCCCACACGGAAAATGTTAAACTACTTATTGTTCACCAAACGCGAACATTTTTGACTTCACGCTGCGATACTCCAGGACCAGTGAGGGCCATTTCAAATTGGCTCCCAAATTGAAGTATTAATGACATGCAGGTGTACACTTAAAGGTCCATATCCAGTGAGTCAGCCATGTCTGATCCTTGATCTACGACTTAATTATTTGATTCTTTGAAATCTGGCTGCGGGAGACATTTGCTCTTATTACGGTTACCGATCTCGTGTCCGAGATCACACGTAAAATATAATTGGAGAACAAGGTGGAGAGGAAAAAAATGTATTTTCTCAAACCAGTATGTGGTAATGAAGTTAAGGCAAAGACCTTCAATGCTGCTTTGGAAGAGTTTTTTTTTTTTTAAGGTTTGCTTGTTATTCAGAAACAGAATGGCTGTCTGAAGGTCATGGTGACAGATCTCTACATTTCTCTTTTTTCTTTAGTAGTTTACCAGCTTTTATCCTACCGCCTCCACAACTTTCATCTCTCTGTGATACACACAAACACACACAAACTTACACGACAAAACATTTCCACGGATTCTGCAATTTTCCCTCTAAGAGAGGAGTCTATATACCTAAAGAGATATTCAGGGTTTTCCAGTGCAATCAGATTTTGTTGGTGATGGGAGCTGACTCGGAACCAAAATAAATAGATAGTACGGTAAAAAAAGGGCTGGGAGCAGCAGTTTGCTGGCAGCGCTGTGAACCAGGTGAGCCGGTGCAGGCGGAGACGACACCCGCTACAGGATTAATGGTCTCGGGGGGGAAGCCAAGGTAAGCCTGCTGCTCCTGCGTGACATCTTTGTACTTGTAAGAGCACAGAAATTAGCCAGGCAATGCAGTGAGTAATGGCCAGGGTGCTTCCATCAGTCCCATTTAACAATGCATGCAAAGCCGACGGAGGAGAATGCAGGGTGGAGAAAGAAAGTTAATGTTCTCTCCTGGGCATGTGCGCTGATGTAGCCTGGAGCAGATTATCACATTGTGTTGTGAATGCAGAATAAACATTACACTTATAATGGAAGGGTGTTACTCCTTGATTTCTTTTGACAGGATCCACCCTTAAAGGAATACTTCACATTGACACCTGTTTTTTTTTGGATGTCTCATGATGTATTCTAGCAGTAGAATCCAAATCTCATTTATCAAGTTGTATGCTCAGTACTTCCAAAACACATGAGTCTTTGTTAAAACCTCAATATATAAAACCCGTCCAGGTCTCACTTTGGGCGAGTCCAAACGAATCCCAAGTGTTTTAAATAGTAAGGTCTTAGCAAAGATGCATGTGTTTGGGAAGTAATGAGCATACGACTGGATAAATGAGAATTACACTTCAAGAGCTGTGTGAGCAGATGTTTTGATTTGGTTTTGCTGTTGTTAACCGCGGCCCTGGATTAGTAATTAATTTACAAATGGTCATTTCGTGGGTGAAGTATTCCCTAAATTCTTGCGCCATTCTTGCCACTCTCGTTTTTTTTGCGCCAAAAAACGAGAGTATAGAGACATGATCATCTTAAGAACACCATGGTGGTACCATGTTGGAACAATAGGGTGCTTCTGGGGCTTTGCAAAGGCTGATGTAATCCGGGCAGTAGTGACTCACAGTAGGATAAGATATCTGGGTCAGACATGAAGCCGATCTGACCTCAGACACTGTTGTTTGCAGAAGAGCAAAAAGTTACCTCGGGGTCCGTCGGTACATGATGCTCAAAATGAATTCCCTTTGTCACTTTAAATTTGGAAACTTTTTGGACTATTTGTCCTCAGAATGTCTTATATATTATTATCACTTATGCACTGAAACGTTCAGATTTTAAGAGCTAACACACTGCTCTTTGGCATGTAGCTGTCTTCTGAAATGTGATTTAGTTCTTAGATCTTAAATTCAATGCCCTTGATACTTATTTCACCCCCTTGCAACAGCTGAATATTCTCCATCCAGCCTCTTCTGCACCTTATCCATAAACAATGATGGAGGAATATGTATTATGTATGTATTTCCCAGGAAGACAAGGAGGTATAATAAAAAAAACAACATCTCACGGTGAGCGCCCACAGCGGTCTAGACCTCCGTGGTGCCCGGACCCCTCCAGATGTTCACATACTGTATCATACAGACACGGGCATGATCCCTCAACTCAGCAGAGACTTTTGTCTCAGCGCACACCAAATGTCAGTGACTCTCAGGTCAGGTGGTATCACAACATGCTCACTCACACACACAATATGCATCCAAGAACAATATCACCTGTGAAACTGGAAGGATAAAGCAAACGTTGGGGTCTACGTTCATATGCATAGAAAATCTATTCAGAAGAAGATATACTGCATACAGTTTTCACAAGCATCTCTCAATTTTACCCAAAGAATGAATCCATGTTCCTACCAATGTTTGTTCTTCTACATATAATCCATCCAGGCGAATATTCTATCTGAAAATACAATAAAATATGCTCCGTATGAAACATTTTGTATGATTTTGACTTTGGCTGCACCAAGGTCATACTTGCTGTGAAAACAAATTGAGTCAGATTCATATGTACAAAGGAAAGAAGCATGGAGCGGCGCAGCATGAACCACAGGGTGGAGAGTTTTTATTTACTAGCAGAACTTTGCAAAGTCTTCATAAAACTGCTTTTTCCCAAGGGCAGCTGGAATAAGATAGAACCACTAGGGGCACTGTTTTATGGAAACATTTTACCATTTCATTTTTCACTTCATTGCCGTTGCAGAATATTCATTTTGATAATTGTTGCCCCCTATTTCTGAATTTCTGTCTTATTGACTTCCGGACAATGGGCCATGTTTGTAATACCAAAACATTGGAACAGTTGGCCAAGCAAATAATCTGCAAAGTCCCTCTGGAAAAACATGTTTTTTAGGAGAAAAGAAATTGGAACTCTTTTTAAAGCCCCACACAATGCAGACTTTCCACTTAGTTCGATTTATTTCATTATCAATTAGGTGAAAACAATGTTCCTCTCTTCCAGAGCATCCTACAAAAACACCCAAAAACTACCAGAAAACTACATATTTGTGGCGGCTGTGGCGTAGTGGAGAGCAAGGTAGTTCTCCAATCAGAGGGTCGGTGGTTCGATACCCGGCTTCGGCAGTCGTTGTGTCCTTGGGCAAGACACTTAACCCCAAGTTGCTCCTGAAGGCTTGCCATCGGTGTGGACTGGATGATGAATGTTAGTTAGAGTCTGATGGTGGCACCTTGCATGGTAGCCTGTCATCAGTGTGTGAATGGGTGAATGATATGTAATATACTACTGACTGTAAGTCGCTTTGGATAAAAGCGTCTGCTAAATGACTGTAATGTAATATTTCTCCAAAAGCACAACCCAAACTGTCTTTCCTCAGTCTGTACACACCTGCCACATGTGGCCGAGTCTTTCTTGGTCGTGAGTGAGAGGCATGGAGGTCGAGAATGCAGAATCGTCCTTGGCAGAGGAATGGATGGACGGAGGAATGAAGGGATGAGGGGGGGTGATAGAGGTCTCCCAGCTGTCTAAGACCCGGGCTCGTCCCAGCACACTGGTTCCCACTAATGACCAGAGGCCCTGAATTCCTCCGCCTCCCGGGGGACAACAGCTGCTGCCATCCCCGGCTTCTTTTTCGCAGGGCGGCTTTGAAGGGGGACGTGGCAGCAGTTGAGCTGGCTACGATCCTGCCTAGCAGAGCAGCAACTCCGGGATTGGGGACAGACAGGCTTGTTGTGCCAGCAGGGTGGCTAAGCCTGCCTGAAAACCCCATCCAGCCAATTACTCCCTCCGAATGCCAAGCCGGCTCTCTTAATGGGGGAACTGGGGACCACACGTTGTTAGGTCCTCTCGCAGGTTTACAGGTCTTACAGGTAAAGCAGTAACACTCCCCACTTCGGGTCATGCATTTTTCTCTCTCTCTCTCTCTCTCTCTCTCTCTCTCTCTCTCTCTCTCTCCATTCTGACAGTTAGGACTAAATGGGGAGAAAAGCTCAGTTTGATTTTCTCCAAACCAATTTGTTTAAAATGACAAATTCCTTTTAGAGCTCTTGTTTCTCTCTGTCTTCCATCCACTCACACATAGCCCGTGGTTAGGCTTACCCTTTAGACTTTGCAGGGAGTGAGAAAGTGCCTTATAAAAAAAAAAAAAAAAAAAAAAAAAAAAAAAAAGGGAAAAAAAGAAGTGAGAATGGCCAGGCTAGAGGGGATTGGACTCCAATGGTACGACTGCCTAATCATTCCGTCCACGTTCCTACTGTTCAGATAAGCAGCACAGTGCCTCCAGTGAGCCCTCCCTCCACCGACGGCGTGCGTTTACTTTAACTTAGCTAATGTGTGCAAGTCTTGCAGCACTTGCACACCATTTAAGAGATACACTTCAGGTTTCACTGGAGAACCCGTGGATAGAGGTCAGAATAAAGAGAGCTGCTACAACCCAGGAGAAATACATTTAAAATATGTATTGTTTCAACAACCAATGTTCTCCGTCAAAGCTGTTGAAGAAGCAATCAGCATTACTGTTATTGCAAATGCATTGTAGCAGCTGTGGGTAAATGCAGTCAAATGGGAATAGATTTTTTTTTTTTGCCACAAAAATCAACATAAAATCGAATCCAAGCCTTTTCATTTAATGTTAAAGAAACACTTCAGCTTTTTTTAAAGGCATTTTAAAAACAAACAGGATTCCAACGTACTGAATCAATGAGGAATATGGAATTACAGGCTGAGAAATTCATTTTGCTACATGTGACAACTTCTGAACTGTGCTTTTCTTTTTCTTTTTTTTGCCCTCTGTGTTTACAAAACAATTTGTGAGAGTCCACTGAACCAACTTTCCTCTAACAATGTGTTGCGAGACAGAGAAAAACAAGAGAGAATCAATAGGACCTGTGGTCATGTATAATTTGCAGGGCCAGCACCTGGCTGCCAACAAATAAAGACCCCCCCCCCCCACCCCCCTTGCACGTTGCATTCAAGGATATTGGACAATTTTGTTGGACGTGGGCGGCTATTTTCACCAAATCCTGGCTGCAGGTCAGCCGAAATGATTGGATCTCTGTAAGCTCTGTGGGTGCACACAGCGCTGTCCCCGTGTAAACAGGAGGCCTGAATGTGTTCTTCACACTTCTTTGCGTCTTTGTGTGCGTATGTCCGTGCACACGCTCAGCTGAGACTCCCTGACAAACTGCACCTAGAAGAAGTCATCGCCAAACCAAACACTGGCGGTAAAATAAATCTTTTTAATTGCATGGAAAGCAGTGTGCGATTCTCAGCATTTTTTTCCTGTGTGCAATCTTTCTGTAACCGTGCACTATGTTATCGTGTGTGTGTGTGTGTGTGTGTGTGTGTGTGTGTGTGTGTGTGTGTGTGTGTGTGTGTGTGTGTGTGTGTGTGTCAGGTTGGCTGGCAGGCTGAGAGGCTGCCTTGGCTACTCAGAGAGCTCTTCTCCCTGAACCAGCTGGGCCCTCCTGCCTCCCCTCCAAAGCAGTCGGTGCAGACCACATGGTCTCACCCCCACTCTGAAAGGTGCCATTCAGCCTCACATAGCTGGTCACACATGGACACGCACACTAGCAGACACACACACACACACACACACACACACACACACACACACACACACACACACACACACACAGAACGACACACCGAAGCCCTGACAGAGAAACATTCAAAGGAACACCTTCTGCTGTCCACACAGAGCAAACTAACCTGTTCAGCTGAGCCATCCACACATAATATATTTATAATCCAACCAGCCAGGCAATGTTGGTGTATGAAAAACACGTAAATCATTGTAAATCAAGTGGGGAATTACAGCAATATAATAAATACAGCCAGATTTAACATAAACTGCAGGTAAGTGCCTAAGCTGCATGGCAATATCACAACATCCATTGTAGATATTAAATCAAATACTACACTTTGAAATACGTAAACTGGTACTGTATGTGTGTTTTTCTTTATGTGGTTTCTAACTTTTTGTCCTATTAAAGGAGATTTTTCTTCAACCGTGTGACTTGAGAGATATGTTGCATTATAGTTCCGTTATTATAGTTCAGCTGTATTGTTGGTGTCTAAATGAAAAAAAAATATATATATCTATAGTCTAATTATATCATATTCAACAAGACCAAAAGTTGTTGTATTCTACGACCATACTTTGCATTTGCTTTGCTTATTTTCATTGAAAACAAAAAGCATTCAGTTGTAGTTAATTTTTCATTCCGTTCTGTACAAATGTCCCGAGGTAAAACGGTACTGTAGTATTTTGAGTTGAAAAATTCAAACGTATTCATCTCAAATCATTTTTGTTTTTTGTATATTATTGGTACTTTGCAATGTCAACAGTGTTATTTTGCGGAACAGGTTAACCTTGTGAACTTTGCCGTGTTTGGCGGAGAAGCCGTTGGCTCTCTGAGGTTCGTTCTATCTCTCTCTGGATGAGGTCACCGAGGTGGATACAGCTAAAGAGATGTGTTGTGGAGAAAAAGGCAAAGACGAGGAGGAGGAGGAGAAGGAGGAGGAGGAGGAGAAGAGCAAGATGTTGGGAGGTCCAGGTCACATGGTGGGCCCGAGGACCTTGTGGTGGAGGTAGCTCACTTCCCCTGAGCTACATTTACCCTTTAGCAGTGGACAGAGGTAGGGGTGTGTGTGTGTGGGGGGGGGGGGGGCAACGATGGAATGAGAGATAAAGCCAGAGGAGAGAGCTGGAGAGAGAAATGTAGCATTGAATCCTAATGTCAGATCAGAGCGGAGCCGAGCAGCGAGGAGGAGATCTCTCCTGCCAGCAGCGCACCAACACGCATCCGTATCACCAGTAAAAAAAATTTGATCTTTGATTATTTCCCTTTTTCACCTTTCATTAATGTTACCCAGGCGGGAGGCGAGGCAGCTTGACATGCATACATGAGAGCAGAAAAGGCTCTCACAGACACACCGGGGAGATAGTGCAGGATTTTTGACAGAAGCCTTTGTTTCCCTCTGAGCTGGTGCTGAACATTTCTACATCTGTGCAGCTGTAGGTCACATTCATTCCATACCGAGACGGAGCCGTCTGTGATCTCAGCTGTTTATGTTCTGTTTGTGGGCTCGTGTGATAAGAGCAGGAACAGGCACGTTGCCCTCATTGGTGCAATAAAGACAGAAAAGGGTTATTTATACGTGGATTAAATATAAGGAGTATAAACACTGTGATGTGTGAGGTGACTTAAAGTAGGGAAAGCAACCGGAGGAATGGAAAAGGGGAGGGGGAGGTGAGGGTAAGGCTGAGCGACAATGTTGAGGTAATCCTCATAATTATAATTTCAAAAAATATATAGAATGTTATGTCAAATGTATGCAAAATGTCAAATAAACTGTTAAAAAAATTTTTTTTTTGTTTAAATAAGATCTCTCTGAATAAACAAAAGGGGATTTGTACAGTGATGATGATAATATCACAATAACTTCACGTTTCAGAGGAAACTAAATAAATGATCTTATTGCATTATCGCCCGGCCCTCAGGTGGTGGTGGTGGTGGTGGTGGGGGTGTCAAAATGATCATGACAGGGACTTTGTTTGTTTTTAATGGAATCAAGTAGTACAAATAAAATCCTGTTTCACCGTCGTCCCGGGATCCCATTTCTCTAGATGAATAATTCAGATTGTGCACGCTGGGAGGCCGAGAATAGAATCCTAAAATAACAGGAGGCTTGAGGAGCAGAGGAATAGTTGGAGTGGGGGGGGGGGACGACAACTACCGGAGGAGGCTGACAGCCAGCGAGATGAGGACTACGTGGTCCCTCCCGTCCATCCTTGACCTGTGATAGACTCTCGTGAAACCATTGCTGGATCCGCTATCATTACACTCACAACGTGTCCAAAAAAGACGCCCATCTCCATGTCGTACGCCTGATACGCTCAGATCCAACATGTCCCTCCTGTCACCGGCTGCTGGCCCTCGCTGTCGGACGGGTTTTGTTAAACTGAGCTGCCATAGATTAAGAGACCCAATCAGATTAGGATGCCAAATCCCCTTCGCTAAAAAAAAACATCCCTCCCTTCAAGAGCAGGAGTAAGATGGTCTGAGCAGTGCTTCAAGGTTTCACTTTAACATTCAGGAATCAATCCCTGCTTCCAATCCGGCGTATTAGTTTGATGTGTGCCAGCGGTCCGGTGCCGGCAGCTGTTGAGGGCTGAAGCGTTCCCTAAAGCACATTGTGCCGGCGCTGCTCCCCGATTCCCTGATAACATTAATGCCAGGCAGATGTCCCTGAACTAGTCCAGACGTTTTTTGTAGTAGAGTCGCCTGTTTTTTTTTTTTCTTTACCCCTGCCGAATTTACTTGAAAATCTCCCGTGGCTTTTAAGAGCAACACAATATTGACCCACAATATCTTCCGCATCAACAACAGCCGAGCCATTCGCTTCCCTAATGGTAGGAAAATCAATAGGTAACGAATGGGCTTATTTATATTTCAAGCGATGATGTGTCTTGTTTTGGGTTTTGTGACAAGTTTATTGCTGTAGGGGGATAGTGAAGAGGAAGATTTGCAATACAATAATGAAAAAGAAAAGAAGAAGAAAAAAAAAAACGTGTCTGTGGATCTGTATCAGCTGTTGTCATTCTACAGCAAATAACATCTGTTCCAGATGGGGATCTCTACCTTATCGAGACTCTGCTCCACCTCTGTCATTAGTCTACGTCCAACTCAGCAGCTAATCTGGAATGAAAAGACAGTCGGGGCCCTCAGATCTCACCCATTGACTCCCGCCAATATCAAAGTGCTCTTTGAAGTTCACGTTCTTGAAAATTGGTTCGAGTGTCAGGTCAGAGTTCCTGCCGCTAAAAAAAGTACGGCAGTCATTTGAAGCCTCGTTCTTCTTCTTTTTTTGAGTTATTCCCCGATGAAGCCTCGGCTGTCTTTGTCTTCTTTAGCAGCGGGAAAACCTCTTCATGTTTATTGCAAAGAGGCAATCAAGATGGCCCGCGTTTCGGACTTGGCCCCCGAAGAACTGAAGTGTCTGGGGATTCGCTTATTAACTTCTTTGCACAGAGACCCAATTCGCCAATCATTCTTGACAATGGCAGATCGGCCTGAAAGACTGATCGATGAGAGGAGGGGGGGGGTCAACAGGAAGAAAGAAGAAAGAATAGAAAAGGCAAACAAAGCACACATGAAGGGAACGGATCAACTTGGTACAAATATCAATGTGAGATCTGAGGGGGTCGAGTGAGATCGGCTAAGTTTATAAGAAAAAAAAGGAGAAATACAAACTCGCACTACAAGCTACCGTGAACCACGGCGAGGCCAGAGCAGTCAGAGCATGAACACATCAACACGTTCTTCAGGCGCTATTGCTGCAACAGTGACTCAGTCAGGACTACACACACACAAACACAAACACACACACACACACACAAATATTCATGAATAATGTTAAAACACTCCTTCTTCCTTCATGCACCGAAGCAAAGGTTACCCCAATCATTTTACAGCCCCAGAATGACTGCTTCTCTCTCCATTACCTCTGCACTCGTTTTGACTGGCAGATGGGTGGACGGGCGAGCTGGCAACGGCGGGACACTGTGTGTGTTTGTCGTCTCAGCAGATGAGATGGGAAAGGCAGGTGAAAAAAAAGAGGCTTTTTAAAAAAAGAAAAAGGTCCAGACAAGGACCTTTTTCTTTTTTTAAAAAGCCTCTTTTGTGGCGCTCGCCGATCCGACGTTGGCATCCCATAATGCTGCATCGCAGGAACAACATCCCATGCTAGTCCCTCGCCAACCCTGTGCCCTTTGTCTTTGTTTGTTGTCATTGCTTTAATAGCTGCCACAGACAATAAAGTCTTTAGAATACATAAGAGATTAAAAACTGCATTTTTTTTTGTGTGGCCCGTATGAGTACTAATCTCTGTTTAATCCACTGCTTCCGTATCTCTGCTTGAATCGTTTGGTCGAAAAGCAGGTGTCCTTTCCGGTCCAACGGCAGCGTGATGCAGCGGTTTAAGTGGACTGACAGGGAGAGAGACAGAGGGCGATATGAGAGGCTAATGGAGTTAATATACGGAGATGGAGAGATAGAGGAAAGGAGAGGTTAGACTGCAGGGACGGACACGAAGAGCTAGCTGAGTTACAGGTAGTGAATCTGAATACAGCTGATTGTTTTCTATATAACTTTTGTTTCTTTGTTTATGCTTCTGCAACTGGTTTGTACTGTTAGAGCTCACTGTAAATGCACTATAAAATCTATTATTGTACTCATGCATGCAGCTAATGTGTGAAATGTTATATTTTATATATGTGGAAAACAAACAAATGTATGAACCAGCATTTTCATTAATCTGGAGGTGACATATTCAATATTATATAGAAATAAATTATTATATATTACATTTTCACCCACTAAAGTCTTCCACAAACATGTTGAGAGGGAAATGACAGTGTGTTGTGTAGACAGATATAAAAATATATATATATGCATTGCATATATGTTGTTTTTCTCTTGTGCACTGATTGGAAAGGCGTTTTCTGTCTGTTCATAACCTGAGGTGTAAAAAGCTATTTTTTTCTTTGCGTCTGTCTCTTTGTTTGTCATCACTTATATGCTCTGTGTTTTTCTCTCTTTTGTTCGCTCTCACTCTCTTTTATTTTTCTATTTGTCACTCATGCTCCTGAGTCTTTGTTATTTGGACCCAGTCATGGCAGATTGTTTTCATATACTGGTCCAGAAAAAAACAACCTTTAAAAAAAAACTATTCTCATCATATTAGCAGACATAAAATATGAATTTGTAAACACTGTCACACTTCATAAATACAGCAACACTTTTAATTAGTCCCAGTCACCTATTAGCTCTCAACAACTAGAAACAGCATGGAGGCTCTTCTTCGTGTTTGTGTGGATTCAAATGGGCCAATGTTTGTGCATGAGCTACACTTGTTTTTCTCTCTTTCTTTCTCTCTCCATCTCATCTGTGTTTTGTATATACACAAAAGCCCCAAATAGTCTTTGGCCTCTCTCTGTGAACAAACAGGACATTTCCTTTCCACATGGAGTGCAGGGAGCAAAGGTCTCAGAAAAATTAGGGCAGAGCATTCAGCGCTGAGCTGAGGCCGGGCAGCTGGAGAGAGCAGAGAACAAATCTGAAATCTACTGTTCACCTGAAAATATCTCAATAGCCTAGTATCTGGAGAAATGATGAATCATTTTCTGCAGCCCAGACTGCAGAAACGTAGACCTAAATGACACTGACATCATGTCTCACTCACACTAAAAGGCCTATACAAATCGGGGGCATTTTGTTGTGCACGTCAATACATTTTTTGCAAAAAATGAAAAAGCAATGTAATGTTTGTTTGGAATAAAGAGGATTTTTTTTTTAGCTTTCAAAGCCTGAATAAAGGCATCAACCAATGATGGTGTGCGTAATGGGTTGAGTTGAGTCAAACTTTTATGAAACAATAACACAAAGGCTTTGTTATATAAACCAAAATGGCAAACATTACGTCTTTCAACAGAAGCTGCGCAGACCAGACACATTCCTTCCATTCTTACCTTTCACAATAAAAGCCCTAGATATATGGGATATATATATATATAGGATATTTCAGGCGAGTTATGCATTTTGTTACACCCCATGGTGTTTGAAGCCCTTAACTAAACCAAAAAAGGAGAGCGAGCTCGTGTCTCTGATGTTGGAATGTTATATTTATATGTGTGTGTGTGTGCATGTGTCTCCAGTCTGCTTTAATCTCCTCCCATCTGCCAGTGGACCTCCTCTCCCTGTTCTGAGGCCTGCCGTGCCCCACCCGATCTGCCGAGCCTGACCTCACCGTGCGTATGTGTGCGTTTCTGTGTGTGTGTGTGTGTGTGTGTGTGTGTGTGTGTGTGGGCTGCTTGATGAGCCTGGTTCCTTATGAAGTGGTGTCATTAAAGCGGAGAGAAGGAGCAAACGGGTGATTGCAGTGATTTGGCAGAGGTTGCACAGACTCTGTCCTCCAATCAGAGGCCTCGCTTGGTCTCCTCCAGCTCCACTGCAATCACAGAGCACCAAGTCCACAGAGGACACACACACACACACACACACACACACACACACACATACATATATATATATATATATATATATATATGTATACACACAATCCACACACTAGTTTCTCAGCCTCACGTATGGGCTCATCATTGCCATTCACTTCTTACACTGTCGGCATATACCAGCAGATTTGAGATCAGTATGTCACAGTCAACTTCTAATGGGGTTGTCCTTTTTTTTCTCAATTAAAATTAACTGCACACTTTTTAGGATTATGTTCATAATTAATCACATGGATTTCTGTGGCCACACTTGTTTAATTCAGAATTCTAAGGAATCGTACTTTTAAGAAGCGAAAGTTAAATTGACAGTTAAGGATTAAGGAAACATAGTTAACAGTAGAATAAATGTCTGCTGTAAAACACGGCTGCTACAGAAGCTGCTTTTCTCCTAATGCACTGAAAACAGGTTGTTTTATGTAAATAGGAAATTAAATGGCCAATAGAATTAAAGAAAGTTCACTAAACAAAGTTTAAATAAGGCAAGCTTTAAAAAGGTCAGCTTTCTTATTAATCTGCATGTCAGTGTACTGTTTATGCTCTAAGTAAACTAGCATAGCAAGCCTCTTTCCTAATCTGGCAAACACTCTGAATAGAAGGTTCTGTGAAACAGCTCAGTGAGATTTTTTCTTTTATCCTCAAAGCCCTAACAGAGAGGTGTCTAGTAAATGAACAGTCAAATGTGACTGATATAAATTAGCATTGAATTCATTTTTTTTTCATTTCAACATGTTTACTTTAATGTTGCATGTTGATGTTGAGTGTTGCATCATTTTCAATAAGCACAATGCTCATTATGGATCATATTGGCGTATCTAAAGAGCCATTGTTAACTGGTATCTAAAGTTAGGTGGCGGTCAAATGACGATAGGCAACCATTTAGTGTCCGTCACCGTTGTATCAATACCATAATGATTTATTCTTTTTTTAAGTCGCATTGACATATCAGCTTTTCTGTATTATGGCTCAACAAAAGACAGCTCAAACATCAAAGCACTGCATCTGTTTGGTGCCGAACAGGAAACCCTTTATCGTCACAGCGGCTACTGTACATCATCTACGTGTTTTTATGTCTTCAAAGGGTTCAGAGGAAAAAAATCAGGGGTAGAAGACGAGGGGGGGGGGCAAAGTAAAAAAAAAAAGAGAGAGTGAATTACAAAGTGTAGAGAATTGAGCTGTAAATTGATCTGCAGTCTGTCCGTCCCCAAAGACGTTGAGATGGCTGATGAGGACGGCAGACCAGATGCATACGGGGGCCGTCGCTTTCCCCGTCTCCAATTCCTCTCCCGAAAGAAGACAAGTTTGTTTCTCAAGGTGATTGTTGCGGTGATAAGGGAGAGGGTGTTATTAAGGGTGACAGCGGAGGGGCTGAGAGGCAGTGGCTGACTGGATAACCTTGTCCCCATCCCCGCCTCGCTTCCTTCTGCATGAGCATCTCCACTGCCCGCCCGCCCGGCCGGCCCTGCCCCCGTCCTCGTCTGAACACAATCTGCTGGCTGGAATTACCTCCCAGCCCCGGGAAAAAAAAAACTAAACATGATTTCTGACCTTTCCTTTCTGTGTTCAACAGTAACCTTTGCTGGTCCGCCCACGCTACGAGACCATCGCAGCGAACGAGGAGGATGGAGAGGAAAGGGGTGTGTGTGTGTGTGTGTGTGTGTGTGTGTGTGTGTGTGTGTTCTTTCAGAAAAAGGCGAGTGAAGATCAATGTGTGTTTGTCTGAATTTATGTATGTATGCATATTTAAAAAGGCGAGTGCTGGGGATGGGGGCAATAACCTCAGCACTCATGCAATCACATACGACGGCCCTGATAAAAAAAAATGCCACCTCTGTGTGAAGCTTTTTGCATGCAATCATATCAGGCGATTCTGTTATTTTGTCCACCTGCTGTAAGTCTGCTTCCATCTGTGCATGTGCTGACCGAGTGGACCACAGAAGTTGCAGTAATAAGTGTATTTTTTTTTTCTTCTATGTGTCTCACTGTGTTTGCAGAAATACTGCATCTTTCAACTATAGCCAAACTCATGACATCATCACTCTGCCTGCTCTTGTCGTTCTCTGCCGTGTCAGCGACTTTTGCGTCGGTATTATCATTAGAAAAGTTAGTGTTAGATAAGGCTAATTGATCTCCACCTACCGAGTGTATTTAGCGGATTTGTTGCGACCTGCTCCTTCCACTGACTCCGCACGACTCCTACAGCCTCAGCACAATCTGACCCTCAGGAGCGCAGCGCATCGCCCTGCAGAAATGATTTCATCATCTCTTTCTCTCACTCCAACAACTTTGTCTATTGTTCTACCCCGCCTTCCCTCCCCCTTGTCTGTCTTCCATAACCCCCCCCTTTCAAAACGAAACCAGTTTGTGCTGATGTGAGGCTAAATTTACCAGCTTACGGGCAGAGTGACCTGTGCATCCCAGGCCGGCTCGGGCGGAGTTAGCCGACTGAACCCTGGGCGAGCCGAGGCCTGTGTATCAGTATTGTTTGTGTAAGAGCACCGGAGGGGATTTGGACAAGCAGCGTGAAGCTCTGAACGTGTGACCCCGGAGCCGGCCTTACCATTGGATTAGCTCCCCCTGATCCACACAACCCCAGAACATGCTCCCTACTATTTCAAGATCTCTCCGTTTATGCCCAGCCAAGCACATTGTGACCGGTAATCTTTCGTTTTCATCCCTCCAAAGGGGAGAAGATAGACTGTTCAGCTGTTTGCTTTGCCCCTCCCTTATCGCCGGTTTATCCACACTTTTCTCTGTTTATTTTCAGTCACTCAGTACAAATTCCCTTTTTTTTTCTTTCTTTCACCTCTCTACTAACACCATCTGTCTTTACAACCCCTCATTCCTCTCCCTCTAACTACCCCTCTCTCCTTCATTCCTCCTCTCTTTTCTAAAGGGGATCAGTGGAGCTTAGAGGCCTTCCTGCCTGGTTCATTACTGAGCTGCTCTGACATGGCGAGCTCGTCTCTCTGGTAAGGGAAAAGGGGAGAACGCCACTGATGTTTAATACATGGACCGCTCTGTTGTCTTTCACGCCAGATAAATTCATCATCAAAAAACTGAGTGCAGAACAGCAACGGAGCATGTAAACCTGCTCTCTCAATCTAGATTCCCAATCTTCCATTCTGTTTTTTGTTGTTGTTGTGTCCTCACTCTCCATTTAACTTATTGCCTCTCGCTCGGGTTCTCTCTCTCTCTCTCTCTGTTCTCTCTCTCTCTTTGTTCCGTCACATCTCAGTGAACTGGAGCAAACCTTTTCATTGTCCTTCAGTCGGAGTAAACACACAAACACAAAGCTACGCTGCTGCACGGCCCGCAACATGAAACGCAGCTCATGAAAGGGAAATTGACCTATTCCATTCAGTATGTGTACATTGTGTATATGTGTAAATATGCAACATATACTCGACATGTCTCTGGTGTGTGCACACATGCTCCCATTATCATGTACATCCAACAACCCACTGCGTGCATTTGTGTGTCTGCATGAGCGTGTGTGTGTGTGTGTGTGTGTGTGTGTGTGTCAGAGCCGTATGGGTATGGACGTGTTTGCCTGTTTCCTCTCTGTGTGGGTGTGTGTGCGTGGGCGGCAGGCCCGCCTTCATAATGCCAGAGCCTGTTTCTAATCCCGGCCTCCTCAGTGGGCAGGAGATGTAGCTGTGCCAAGCGGGCCTGCTGCAACACCAACAGATCCCCAGCTGACAGCTAGCCTGCTCCTCTCTCTCTGCTTTCTGGACAGTCTGTGAGCTCAAAACTTTAACAACGGGGGTTGAGCTGGGAAATGTGACGACTCGTGATGGAACAACACATGCAGGGCAGGAAAAAAAACGATTTAGTCTGAGAGCAGGACGGCGGTTTTGAGATTATCTGGAGAAAAAAAAAAAAAAATCAAGTGAAATGACAGCTTGCAAAAAAGGAAACAAGAAGGGGCAGAAAGTGGGTGTGGAACGCCGTCGGTAAAAAGGTTTAGGATGAAATCAAAGCTGTTAAAGCTGATTTATCCCGTGTAAGGACGGCGGGCCCTCTGAGGAGCCACTGAACGGCCCTTCAAAAATGAAATATCAGCAGCAGTCAGTGCCAGTCATCAGTGCCACGTGTGATGGAAAATCAATCTATTTCATATCAGAGACCTGAGAGGAGAAAACGAGAGAGACAGGTCCTCGCTCCTCCCCGCTGAGCCTCTCTAAACGCCCCCCCCCAACATTATACGCTCCCAGAATGCTCTGCGTCACCGGTGACGGAGACGTTCACGGGTGTGGATCGTGGCTCAATGTGTAACTGCTGCTGTTCTGCTAGATTAGGTAGGTGATTGGCCATTAATATTCATTTCACAGTGTGTCTTTGTTAGGCTGCAGCAGGGGCTGACAGAGTGTTTGGATGGATTTACTCTACCGTATATTTCCCCTTTCATTTCTATAGGCAAGGTGGTTTACTCGTATGGCCGCTGTGAAGCTCTCTAGGGACCTGATGTATTTTTGCTCAGTGTTGATCAAACGTCCCAGAGTCATCAAATATTTTGTGTAATAAGTCAGAAGAATATTTTCTACTGTCTTCTTGTTCCATGACTATAGGATGGCAGCAGTGTTGATTTTGAAAATAATTTTGTATTCGTTTTCAGTCCTACTAGTTTACTGAAGTTATAGGAGGTTAAAAGTCACAATTTAGTCTATTTTGTTCTGTTTTAGTCATGATTTAGTAAGAGGAGCTTCTAGTCTAAGGCCGTGTCCACACTGCTACGTTTTTATTTGAGCGTCCACACTAGGCCGGAGTTTTAGGGCAACAAAGACGGAGGAGTTTGAAAATGCTCCCGAGGACGGATAAGTTTGAATACGCTGGGTTTACCTCCTAGTGTAGGGACAACAGATACATTTGGAAACGATGACGTAGGCTTCTGTTTTCACTAGTGATTGGATCTTAGCAGTCACGACATGCCCTTCCCTGATTCCACATGACCCTTAAATAAACAACAGCCTATGTTATCGATCGACTACCAGGTTGATTCAGTAGTTTCCAAATGATGTATTCAATGTTTAGATGCAGTTTATACTTGTACTGAAACAGTAACCAGGGGTAGTACACTGTGCTGGCCTGGGCCTGTCTGGTCTTAATGACAGCAGAGGGTTCCTGTGCAGGTCCAGCAGGCATAAAACCACAGTAACAGGTCTTTTCCCTAATGGACGGCCAACCTAGAGAGGTGATCTGAACAGTCCTCCTCATTATGAGATTAAGGGACTAATTAGTATGACTGTGGCTGTCGTGTGACTGTGCACTGAGGAATATATATGCCCCCTATCGGACTAGCCCCGTGGCCCCTGAGAGAGCAGGCCAGACCGGGTCCGTCCCTGGTGTCCAACCCCTCCACTGCACCGAGAGGCTAATTAATAGCTTTCGCATCAGCTCCTCCAGCTCCTGTACGCCATGCTGAGTTATAGTCCTGTAGTTATTGATCTGGGTTTCTTGGCAACAAATCAAAATTACAAAAATTGTATCTTGGCAATATAATATAACCGGACCCTGTAATTACAGACAGCGCAGTGAAATTCTCTTTAATCTTTTACAGAAAATAAGAAGCTAAGGCTTGTAGAAGTAGGCCACGGAGGCGCATCAGCTAACAGTAGCAAGAGCAGCTAATGACAGAACCAGATATGGAGAAAAAAGATTATCTTTGCTAAGGATAATCACAGAAATAATTCAAGGCAGCAAATTAGAAGCGGGATGAGAAGAAACACAAGATAAAAATGAACATCAGATCCCTTTCCTTCACACATTCCCCGACTCCCCCTTTCGCCTCCACCTCCTAACACGTTGAAGTCACGCCGGTGTTTGATTGCCCCTGCGGCGCCACTTTGACCTGTTCATTTAAGATGATGTGCAACTCTCAGGTCTGCTCCAGCACTCATTTGTTCCTCAGTGGGGTCCCCGCGGCCGGCTATCGAGAGGAGGCCCCATACTGACCAAAAGCGCCCTGGGAGCTTTAAACCCAGCCACTCACAACCAAGTAAAGAGACAGCTGAGTGTCATTGTTAATGTGGACACACAACTCCACAATGGCAAAATCAATGGGGCTGTAGGGGACATCAATCTCAACAGCACAAGACCCTTTTGCTTGTCTCACCGCTCCTCTAAAGCTCTGAATGAATGGTCCAGAGAAGGAGGGAAGACGAAGGGGGGGTGCGGGGGAGAAAGAGAGAAGGAAAGAAAGAAAGGGAACATGGAGGGCTGACAGTGATCTTTATTGGCCTTTCCTCCATCCTTCTCAAGGGGTTATGCTGTCCTTTGAAGATTGTGTGCATTTGACAGGCAGCCAAGTGGCCAGCCATCCCAATTCACCCAAAACAGGCAGAGGTTTTTTTAGGTAAAGCCTCAGAAGTGCAGCACGGCAGCTGTATGCAGTTGGCATCGTGCTTGCATTTTCTCTCCACTGCCTGTTTTTTTTTTTTTTTTTTTCACTTCCAAATCTCTCTCTCTCTCTATTCCCAAAAGGATGAAAAATCCCACAAAAAACAGCGCCTCCTCCTTTCAAAAACAAAAAAAAGGCACTTGCTTCGTTACGGGGTGACACATGAGATGCACAACCCCAAAAAAATAAAAATAACAGCCAAGGTTCATTGTCTCCGACACCGACTTAAAGGATGCCTCCTCATCCCATTAACATATATGCAGATAGGCAGTGAGTAAATGAAAGCCTCCCAAAAACGGGAGAGATCAAAGACGACAGAATTAAGGCCAAGTAATGAGGATCTTGGCAAGAACCCTGCAAATTCATTGATTGTTTGGCAAGCCGTATGTGCTGCTGCTCCGTTTCACCCTCCCTCCATGCCGTTTACTCTCGTGTTTCAAAGCGCCCGCAGACCGAGCGGCGTGGGTTTTAACGGAGGGCCTTTGCGTGGTGATGGTTCCATCGTTGAGCCTAATCACGATCTGATTTACAGTGCAGCGATAATGTACTGGGCTTAAAGAACAAGAGAAGAGAGATGGGCAGCCCATCACAGCCCTGCATTCTTTCAATAACACAGACTCTTAAATCAATTACATCCAGTACAGGAGGCAGTGGCAGGATGAGGCTGTGTGAGATTAATCCATAAACCCCAAAAAGGATTTAAAACCAGAAACAAAAACAAAACAAAAAAGAGACAATACATTATGTATGAAGTGAGATTACATTTCTACTAAAATGGGTTACAAACTGCCACAAGCTGAGAGGCAGACAGTCAAACCAAGAGGACATCAAATCTCTGGGTTTGATGTCTGGTTATGTGTTTTTTAACTAATTCAGACAGTTTGGTTTAAGCTATGTGGTACTTTTGTTTGTAATAATTTCATAGCTACTGTTATGTTTAGTTAAGTGCAGCAACATGGGAATGAAAGGAATTGGAATGAGATACAAAGAAAAAGAGAAACATTGCATTGAGAGCAGTGGAACAGATGAGATCAGAGGGGAAAGAATGAAAAGAAATTAGCCCAGATGAGGAGGATGAAAAGGGAAACGATGAATAAATGATGGGAGAAAAGAAGACAACTACCTCCACGGCTCTCGCTGTCAGCCGGTTTCACCTGGATGGGGCGAGTCATCTGGAGGAGAGAGAGAGAGAGAGAGAAAGAGAGAGGGGAAGAAAAGAGCAACAGAGAGGTTAGCGCTGGAGACTCGGGGCTGTCGTTGGTACAACAAGGAGGCCACAAAAGCAGAGGTGTCCAGGCCCTCTCACACATACTAATGGCCTGAGCTGCGAAGGCTGATCAAAGTGCCCTGGCTGGAGAGGAAAACCAAAGCACCATCATGCAGCTCAGTTGCATTGACACTGTAGTGGTTTCTGCTGCCTGTTATTCAGTGTAAACAAAACAACTCTGGTTCACACATGAAACAGGAAATGTATGTATGTGTGTGTGTGTGTCTGTGTGTGTGTGGAGAAAGTAGCAAGGCTGCAGATGTGTGTCTAAGTGATAGAGGCCGAGGCGGTCCCGCTAAAAGTGAATCCAGCCAGAGGAGGGGAGAGATCAATGCGAGCCTATTGATCCAGGCCCTTCGGCTGTGGAGAGTGTCTGGCTGGGAAGGATTCTCTGGTTAGGAGGCTCACTCTAATCCACTGGACCCTGATAAGAATGGCATTGCCTGGATTAGATGCTTCTGTCATCACAGTCTTTGTGTCACGCTCTCCTCCTTCACTCAATTTTACCTCCTCCTTTTTTTCATTATTGTTGTTCGAGCTGAACAATTTCACCAGGCGGTAAAAAAATAAGTTTCGCTGCGATTTTAAAATATGTTTGTTACAGTTTTTTTCTTTTTTTTTTTTTTTTTTAAGTCGTACATATGCCTCCTAGTCACATATTACTAAACATACTGTTTATACACCCACCCACACATGCGTTTACTATGTATATATGTAGTGTAGCGGAGCGTAAAGCGTGCAATATAATTTAAGTGCATTGATCTGAAGCCAGAGCCTTTCCACGATTCAGTTCAAAACAAATAGATTGAACAATAAAAACACACACATTTTAATAAAATTGGGGCCAAAAGTGGCACCAATTTATAACAAGATTACTGGAACATAAAAGCAACCTCTTACCACACTCTGCCATTTACAGTAAAACATTTGTAGCTGCTATTTAAGCATCTTTTTATTGCTGGAAACTATTTCCCCATTACCGGGCATCCCGGTCACATCGCTAAAAAAACCATCCAGCTCTGATATTTTTATACGAACATGTGTGTATATATATATTTCGTTCCATCGCCCGGTCATGTATCTCTTTTTCTCTGTTCGATACCAGAGCGCTGCTGAAAAAGGTCAGATTTAAAGACAGGGCAGACCAATAAAAGCATGACATGTTCAAGGAGAAACACCATAATGGGATTTTAAAATGTCTTAATAACATGCTGATATATGGGGGAGAGGCCCAGGCCTGATTCATTAAGTGCTAAACGTATCCATTTTCACCTTGAGCAACTGAGTAACCTTCCCTCGCTGAAATGATTCCATAAATTTTCCCATCTTAAATGATAACTAGCGCCCGCTAAGTCTTTGTAGGAACAACAGGGAGGATGCTCCGAGCTTGTGAAGGTTGAGGTTTTAGCTCCTTGTTTCTTGGCTCCCCTCCTCCCTCCCCGTCTACGAGGGCTTTCTTTCCCTTGTACAACACGAGAAAAAGTAACCCTACAGTATGCTAATGCCAAGCCACAGGGCGCACTGCTCCGCGGCATGTACGGATAGATTACAGAGTCAACCGCGACTCTATCGCACACGTGCTTCAAAGCAACCTCTGAGACAGAAACACCTCCGAATGGGAAAAAACATCCGCGAGACAAATTCGCGGATAACTCTTTTAGAACACGGGGAAATCTTTGAATTTGCCTTTGACACGTCAAACGGACAAAAGACGCTTCCATCCTGCCAGTTTATTATTATTAATATTTTTGGTTCAAA
Source organism: Anoplopoma fimbria (assembly GCF_027596085.1). Lineage (NCBI taxonomy): Eukaryota > Metazoa > Chordata > Actinopteri > Perciformes > Anoplopomatidae > Anoplopoma > Anoplopoma fimbria. Next base: position 22,748,725 of record NC_072456.1, on the reverse strand, counting down.
TGCACGTTGGAGGAGGCCAAATCCGCGGCTGTGGCTCCTCTATGGTGCTATGATCTCAGCCGTCTCCACAGGGCGACTGTGTGTGTGTGTGTGTGTGTGTGTGTGTGTGTGTGTGTGTGTGTGTGTGTGTGTGTGTGTGTGTGTGTGTGTGGGAGGCAGCTCGCTCTAAAGCTAGTTACTGTTCGGCCTCCAACATGCCAGCTTAATGGTCTATTTATTTGCCCGAGAGCAATGCATTATGGTCCTGAACAGTCACTACTGATGCCTCTCAGTTTGCTCCATTCCCCTTCAACACTTGGAGAAAAATAGTGTGATCCCAGCAGGAATTTAAGAGCACGTTGCAAAGCACACTTGTAATAAATGCATGCTCACACATTCACAGACTTGGTAGCTTTAAGTAAAGTGCAGCAAGGAAACCATTTAATAACCCAAGATACTGTGGAGCATGTTTTCACTCCCTTTCACAAATAATAGCACTTTTAATTGTAAATGCTCAATCCTCCGTTCATTGAATTAAGGGAGTGGTTAGGTGAGGGAGGAGGAGTAACAAAAGGGAACCAGAAGAAGAGAAGAGGAGGGATTGTGGGAAAAGACAACAAGAGATGGAGAAGACGGGAGAGAGAGATACAGTACACAGAGAGAGAGAGAGAGAGAAAGAAAGCTGCCTGCAACTCTTAGATAAGATTGCTTTACTGTTGAGTGGCGTATCTACTTCCCTGACTCCAACCTCCTACCTTTCACACACACACACACACACACACACACACACACACACACACACACACACACACACACACACACACACACACACACACACACACACACACACACAGAAAAGAAGCAGCACACCTGCACTATACAAACTCTGCATATTTATGAACAATCTCTTGTCAAAAAAGTTGATATATGTATAAATAAATATATAATAAAGTTTACATGCTAGGGATGTTCTCAATCCAGATGTGAAATGACATTGTCTCCAACAAATATTTGTTATTTCTGAATTTGTTGAGTATTAAGGATTTTTTTTGGGATTGTTAAATTTGATAAACAAATTGGAGGAAGTGCCGTCCCATTCAGTTGCGTGGAATTGCGTGACTTACGGTAGTTTGATTGATTTTTCACCCCCACCTGCATTCCATATAGACCCATTCTACTCTGTCTCTGATTGGCTAGTGCTGGTTGCCAATGAACCAGATTGGAGGAGGGTTGGTAGGGTTAAGAATCTAAACTCAGATGTGAATGTTTTAATATGGATGGCCTCGTTGGAGAATTACATTTTGATGTGGTGTCATAATTAAACGTCACTTTAATGTTGATAGAAGCACATTTTAAATAGGCACTTCATATCAGATAGGATGTCGACCCTTGCTGTAATACACTGAAAAATATCTGCTGATATCTTGTTGAATGTGTTTTTTTGTGTCTTCCATTTATCTATTCATTTCAGCAATGAAGAAAAAAGCTATTGTACAAAAGAAATGAGATCTGCAAAAGGGAAACAAAGATAAAAAAGACTCATTTGACAAGTCTGTGCTGACTTATGGTGCAATAACGTTTTGGAGGGAGGCTTTAAAATTATGTATTTATGTTGAAGAAACAACAAACATTGGCATTGGGGGGGGGCATTTCTGAGGACTTCAGTGACATTTCTAAGAATACAGCGCTTTGCATTGGTTCTTTTATATCTCAAAGGCCAAGTAAAAGTGAATGTGAGCTGAATGTATTTCTTCTCATCTGAATAAACAAGCTCCTGTGATCACTCACAACTTTCAAATGAGTTACTATCCTTTATCTTCCTCCTCTAGTGGAAAATGCAGTTTTTTGTTTTCCTCAAGTTCAAGTCCTGGTCTTTCTGCCTTAACCACTCCGAACAAACTGTGCTTCTCGAGGGGCTTTGACAAATCTATAGTTCCATATGGTTTTATTAAGCCGTCTCATTTGCCAAGTTAAGCCTCCAGTCAGTTGAATTAAAGCTCTTAGCACTAGTAGGCTGTTTTATATGGAGGGTGAGATAGAAACCCCCAGGCTTTAAGTACATAATGTAGTGTGCAATGGGCCTGGAATATACACACATTGCCTTTCACGTTGTCTGTTTCTATTTCTATACTTTGACGGAAAGCGGCTGCAAATTAATATGCCTACATGTGACCAGTCTTAGATCAACATATGACCAATACACTGATCCATGCTTGTTCTGGCTTTATCATTAAACTGGTAGTTTAAGTAAGTTCTGCCTGGCTGTGGAGCAAACGTTATTAGCCACACAAAAAAAAAGGACTAAAAGCCCCTGGGCTCCGGCCACAAAGACATTCCACTGTCTGATTTCAAATTACACAGAGCAAGTCGAGGAACTGCAGTCAGGATTTGGCCTGTTAGCAGTGTGGAGGATTTAGAGTCTACTGTTGGCACTATCTACGACAGTAATGAGTTCATGACTAGTAGAGTCGAGCGGGATAGAGCAGGATAGAGTTCCAGACTCCACACTGCTGAAACCCCAGAGAGGGCCAGTAGCGAGGCAATAACACTGCTTTGGAAAGGCTTTCAAAGACCTGGTGAAAGTCCAAACCCCAAAACTTTGCTTTCGACTTTAAACTTTTATTATCCAAAAAGACAGGAGAATGCAGTAAACAGGAATATAAATGCAATAAATCTTGTCCAAGTTTTTTTTTTTTACAGTAGTTATGCAACGGCACTTACTTACAGTGCAGTGCTTGCAATAAAATACCTCTAATAGCCATACAATATGTGCGATGTCTTCTGGCTTTCACTCAGGTTTAATATTGAGTAATGTTTGTCCTTGGATCATTAATACGTATTAGTGGGCCATCAAAGCTCATGTTGCTGCACTGCTCAGTAACAGGAGCATAAACAGCCCCCTATCTGACTGGGCCGTCTCTGCTGATATAATTAATATTTCCAATTATTGATCGGAGGGAGTGCTGAGTGGTGGCTGTCCGGGGGCCCCGGCTCCAACTAATAAATCTGTACTGTATACAGTTCAGGAGAGCAACAGAGCGAGAGAGAGAGAGAGTAGAGAGAGAGAGAGAGAGAGCACCATGGTGTAATGATTTATAGTTATGAAGTGCTTCATTGCAATCACAATAATTGTTCATTAACAATAAAAACATAAAAGAAAATCACAAATTACAAATGAAGATCAAATTTAAAAGGCTTAGTCGAGCTGGGTAATTAACTTTTTCTTAATATTGTAAATTAACTGGTTATGAAAAGACATGTCGCCACTTTTACATGAAAGAGCGATGGCATTATTGGGTAGTTTTTCAGTGTTCGATTTTTTTAACCAAAAAAAAGCTATTAAAATACTCGATCAAGAGTCTTTGTGATAAACGAGTCCTCTGGGTTTACTTCTGGTTCTTTATTCATTACCAGTGTTGTGTAACAAAGCTTTACACAGTAACGTGTTAGAGCGGTCAGATTACTTATCAGTTGTAATGATTAACGTAACGAGTTTGCATTTCAAGCGATCAGTTATTTAGTCTACGTTTTCAAATGAGGAATCCTTTACGAGCGTTCACAGTGAAATGCAGATTGTGCCCTCGGGGAAGAGCGTCTGTCAGCTGCGAGGAACTCTACCACAAATTTGAAGAAGCACCTGCACAGCTACACCACACCGGTGGGTGGAGGGAGGCCCATCGAGGAGGAGAACTATGTCAGTGACTCTCGGCTGTCACTCCGAGACAACTTCACGCTCTTGTAGCTGGTTACGTGGAGGGAAAGATAATACCGATATCAACTATGGAGTCTCCATCTTTCTGTAAGATCGTTTATATATTTAACATGGATGGAACACTTCGTGACAGATAAAAAAAACATCTGCTAGCTACCTTAATATCATAAATGATAAAGTCAATACATTCAAAATGTAAACGTACAGTGAGGTGTGCCACCTTTGGAATATATAACTAACAAGCACAAGGAATCACACACAGGGGTTTTCATTAATGGTACTCTCTGACGAGTTACTTTTCTCAGTAGATAACGCTTTAGAGTAAAAAGTTACTTTTTAATAACAAAAATGCACATCACAGATTACTAGAGTTTAAGGTGAGGTTTTCAGGTAGCCCAAACTACCTCAAAATCTTGGTTTAACAATATTTTAAAAACAGAAAAGAGGCAAAATGTTCGGCCTTTTAACAATTAATCAATCATCAGAAAAAACGGTTTTGTAGCTTATTTTTTTTAACCACCATTACAATAGATCAGTTGAAAGAAATACATTTAGTCTAAAACTTCCTGTCGTATGTTTTGTGTTGACATGATAAAAATAATATGTCTAACAAATCTAGATCACGTGTTTTTTTTTTTTTAGGTCTGGTACACACACTGATATATGCACGTTTTTTACATGAAGACATGTACCTGTCTGACTGCAGCGTGATCGTCGGTGGACTCATGCTGTAGCTGCCCTGCCATGTGAGAATATACTGAATCCATGTGAGCATGTTCATATGTGCTTAAATGCGTGTGGGGAGAAAATGTTTGTGCAAGGGAGTTATAATTTAACCATATGTGAAAATGTGCTGGCGGCAGCGGTGTGTTGGTCCAGATAAGAAGCATCAGTCAGTGCTGAGGAGATGGCAGCTACTATAAGCTTTGGGATTCCTATCAGAACCGACAGGATTTACAGCTGGAGGCGCCGACACGGACTGACAGACACCTGCAGACCTCAGCTAGTCCGTATCATTTATAGTTCCACACCATAATGCCCATATGTCCATTTTGAACAGAAAATTGCATTCGGTAAAAGTGAGTTTTTATCTTTCAAAGACAAAATAAAAATGCTCACTCTTGTCTAAAAGTGCAATTTGCTTCTGTGGCTATTTTGTACGAGCAAATGTTACGTTTTTTTGAAAGGCTGAATGGCTCATTTTGGAACAAAACTGTTGATATCCATCTGTTACATTGAATGCTTCTTGTAATACACAAATGAGGCCACTGCTAACTCACAAACATGTGCAATCTGTACGGCCATTACTACTAGCACCACTGCTACTTCTCTGATTGAGACCATTAGACCTTCTGTTGTCTGACGCCATCCAAGTTCCTGTTTATATCTCCCCCCATCCCCCCCCCCCAAAAAAAAAAAAAAAAAAAAAAAACACTAACTGCCCCCCAGGAACAGCCTGAAGTTCATCTAGCAAATGCTTTTTCCAAAAAAAAAACCCTTTCCAGCCCCCTCTATTATCATTGCTTTACTAGCTGAAGTGGTTGGCCAGCTGTCTGACTGCTACAGCCCTCATTACGCAGACAGCAGAACTCAGCTCTCATCAAGATTTCATGAAGGTGAATGTCACACATCAAAACCACCTCATTTGCGGCGGCGCCCCATGACTCAGCAGAGGGAGCAGCACGGCACGGGCTAATGTTAGGTCTCATCAAACTCTTTATTACTTCTGTAAGAGAGTCAGATTAACTCAAAAACGCCACATAAAAACCTCACCCTCCACCTTAGAGTTTGCTTATCACCGTCCCAACCCTTCACACACACACACACACACACACACACACACACACACACACACACACACACACACACACACACACACACACACACACAGGCGCTGTCACTCGCTCTCATGCCATGCTTGTCCCGTCTCCTTGATTATGTCTTCCTGTCTCGTGGAGTATATAAGCTCTCCACCACTACTTGTATGAGAGACTCTGAGTCCTGCAACGACTTGTGCAGTGGACTACGGTATGTGGGTGACAGAAACAGTGTGCAATCACGAGGGGGGGGTTGGGGGTTGGGGGTGGGGGGGAGTAGTAGATAGGGGGGGGGGGGGATTGAGCTAATGCCTAAATCCTGTCCTACTGAGCCTGAAGCGGGGCGTCCAAGAGATAAAGAGAAACAGAGGGAGAGAGGAGGCAAGAGACTGAGGGAGAGATGGAGAAGGATGGGAGGAGGAGGAGGAGGAGGAGGAGGTGGAGGAGGAGGAAAAAGGATCAAGGAGAAGTGACAGAAAACTGGGAAACTAATGAAAAGATGCTTGAGAGATGAAGGAGATTGAAAGAGGCGCGTGGGTGGGGGATTTATTAATAAGAGAAAAGAAAAACAGAGAAATAATGTTTCTCCCCCCCCACCCTCCCCCTCTCCTTCTCCCTCTCTCCCCTGCCCCCACCTCCCTCCTTCTCCTCTACTTCCTGACTTATGAGCCACACTTTGGTTATCAGGGGAAGGGCATCACTCCCAGACATCTTTGGCACGGCTGCTTTTCAAGCCCAGAGAGCTATTGACATGGCGTGTTACTGTAATGCGTGAAGCAGTGGGAGACTCATTGTAAATCTGTGTCAACAAATGCTGGAGCAGCAGCAAGCTCGATCTCTCTCTCTCTCTCTCCCCCGCTCTCTCTCTCTCTCTCTCTGTGTCTGCCTCGCTTTGCCTCTCTCTTGCATTTACCGACCTATCTAATGAATCTTATCTGCACAGCACACTGGAGGCTTAAGCTTTTTGGTGGGCTCACATCTCTTCCCACACACATACACTCACACACACACACACACACACACACACACACACACACACACACACACACACACACACACACACACACACACACACACACTTTCTCACACACTGTCTTTTCCTGCTCGCTGTTTGATGTGGTTTACGCTCTTCAGTTGGTTTTGAGGAACTGTCCTCAGAAAGATAAGATCGTGACGACAGACCCGACCCAGTGGCTTCAGAAGGGCATCATCATGCGAATCCCAGCGTGCGCCCACACACACACACACACACACACACACACACACACACACACACACACACACAGCGAGGGTCCAGGACGGAGCAGGAAGTAGCAAAAAATGGAAGAGGACATGTTCCGTGACAGAATTACAGATCTAGACTCGTGCGAGGCTTTAATGCTTAAAGGTGCCCTCATGCACCGACGCCGTGTTCCATATCTGGATACTGCCGGGATATTTGCTTTGAAGATTATGTCCTGCCTGACCGCCAGTTGAGTGACGACTACTGTAGCGATGTACGACGTCACGTGCGGCGCGTGAGCCTCCTAGCACACCATTGCATGTGCGCTTACAATATATGTTTCAAAACCACGGTTACAAAAATATCCATCCTCGCAGTGTCAAAAAACAGAAAGTCACGAGTTATGAAGATACTAATGTTGTAGTTTTAGAACCTGTTAAAGCTTTATTTGGCTAAAATGCACACTCGACACAAAAACAGGCTCTGTTTTCAAATGTTTTGACAGTATTATATATAAAGACATGAATATAATATTACTTTATTCTCCTATCTCATTCAATCTTTGGACCATTTGCGGTCTGGAGTGATTACCGAACGTTTGTGTACTGATTTCTTGTCCACCGTCATACTGCATGACTTGGTTGTGCTTCATTCAGGTGACGAGATAAACTGCTCATGTTTCCTCACAAAGCCACATCTGTTTTTAACGCCAGAACTCACATTTGTCTTTGTTTTGTTCCGCATCGTGTCTGCTGAAGCCAAATCCACACAAATAAAATGTTTTTGGGACCCGCAGCTGCAGCTTCTCCAACATTTGAGTTGCTTTCTTTGACTCATCTGGGTAAAACATGGGCGTGCGTGGTTAGAAAATAGTTTAAACTAGTCGAACAATGCCGGCTTGACTTCCCAGAGAAATTATGCAAGCACGGCGATTAGTTGTCTGTGCTTCAGATTAGATATGATTCATTGTTGTACTTTCAGGTGCATTAAAGGGGGCACGCTACGATTTACTTACAGAATCAATTTACCCAACAACCAATGTGATTAAATTAACTCGTAAGAGATCCAGTTATAGAGCCAGTTTCTGTACATTTTCCACCTCCACTGAACCACACTCATACAGGCTTATACATAGAGACACACAATCTCACAAACACACACACACACACACACACAAACACACACACACCCTTAGCTGCATGTTTCCTTTACCCTCTGTGTTGAGCCCAGAATGCTCCTGCTGCTGTCACAGCAACTCCAGGATTGTGACAGATTACGGCCTGCTGCCCCGACCAATGGGAGCCAAGATGTGTTGGCTGCCCACTGACTCATAATTCTTGGCATACCTATGCCGAGTTGACGTTTCTTTAATGGTCCCCAGACCTCCAGTAGGCATCCTTGTCCTGAGCGTTATGATTGCCTATTAGTAATTCACCAACACTTGCACTTTTCTACCCCTCCTCTCTCTCTCTCTCTCTCTCTCTCTCTGTGCCATCCCTCCTAGGAGGGGAGAGGACACGGGGAAGGAAAAAAAGCCAGAGGAGGATAGAGATAGATGGAAGGAGGGAGAGATGGAGGCGCAGCCAAGCATGTTGGCTTTGAATTGGGGAGAAGTTTGCCAGAAAAGGAAAGACGGACAAAAAATGGAGACAGGAAGTGACAAAAAGATGTCATGAATGTAGATAATAGAGTTTAGAATTACAAAAGTTATATCTTTTTGGCTCCCTTAACTCTCCCTTTCCCTCTCTAAATACGTTTCTCTTCCCCAAATCCGTCTCTCTGCTCTTACACACCACTGGAGGCCTTCTCCATTCGGTCTCATTAAGCAGCCACATCTGCCACAGCCACAGATCAGTACGACATGACTGCGTATTAATGATAGGATGATGGGCCATTCGTTATCCTATAGGACCATCATCCAATCGGTGAAATCTGGACCCGGCGCCGTCGCCCCGCTACATGTTTGTGTGTATGTATGTGTCCGTGTCCATCAAAGTGGGCACTGCAAGACGGAGCCAGAGCTCACAGGACCGACACAGGGCCAGCCTGCTCCGTCCATCTGCTCCGAGCCTCACTCCCAGCATATCAATACCCCCACGTCTCTCTCTCACACACACACACACACACACACACACACACACACACACACACACACACACACACACACACACACACACACACAGCATTCTGTCACCTGCGACTTTTGCTGGTTCCATCACTCTCCCACCGCTCCATCCCTTGGCTGTAAAGCCTGCTTATGTTTCATCCTGACACTTAGAGAAAATCCCCGCTTGTCTATAAGCGCATTCAGCACCAAACAAAAAGGGACAGGCCTGTTTTCACCCCCTCCCGTCTCTAGTCTCCTCCTCCACCGAAGTCACTCTGCGACCAATAAACTTGTTTGCCAAATAAACACACACACAAAAAAAAAAAAAAAAAGCCCTCTCAGTTTGTCTAATTCAACCTTGAACTGCACAGAACCTGAGGGGCCGGGCGAGCGGCACACCGGGCTGACCTCTCACCGCTTCTCCCAATCTGCAGCAAACACACTCTGACGAAGTGAGAACAAGAAGCAGTGGAGCGGAAAACACATTGGAAGTGTCTCTGCCAACTCCGGCTCCCCACCGCCTCCCGAGGCCTTCGGTGGCTTATTTCATTGGGGGGGGGGGGGGTTTGGAGTGGGTGGGGTGTGTGGATGTGGTTCGAGGCGGCGTTTTGGTGAGTTTGTTTGTGTTACTTCATGATGAAATTTGGTTGAAATCTCGAGCGCGGAAAGAATAAAAATGAGTTTTGTCACCTACTGAAGGTGGTGTACAGAAAGAGGCAGAGGCTCCCAGCTTGTCTAAAACAGAAAGGTGGAGATTTAGATGCTCCAGGATGCATTTACTCTGCAGAGCGATCTATAGTTTGGGACAGTAAGGGAAGAATTTGTGTCTTATCGGATAAGAAGGATAGATATTCATGGTCCGAGGTTGAGACCCGTCAAGACTAGTGAAAGACCGGCTCCATCATTAAACTGTGACGCCCTAACTTCAGGTCCAATAGAATTGCTCCACCCTTGTCCACCCTGCCACTGTATCCTCACAGCATATCCTCCTCCATGTTTACAGCAGCATCCTTGACAGCCCGTCACCCCGCCTGCCCCCTTCGCACTTCCCACCATCCGGGGACATTTTGTATGCATGCACGTATTCATGAGCAGGTATTACATTACATTTTTCTTTTTTTTACAGTCAACAGTCACTGATATACAGCCAATGCAGGGGGGGGAAAGGGAGACACTCTGTGTGAACTCCAGCTGAATGACACTCAGAAGCCTCCTACACTTCCTCCCCTCCTTGTCTTAGCTTTTTATCATTTATTAATTTATTCATTTTAATGATGTTCATCTGAGCACATTCGTCTAACAATTAGGACTTAAAGGGGGTTTAACATTGTGCAGACTAGGACCTTAAATCCAGCTGAAATTACATTTGGGATTTGAGATGCATTCCCTTTTCTTTTTCTTTTTTCTCCTCTGCCTCCTCTTCACCCCGAGCAGGCGCGAGGTAGACGTTATGGCTGTTGTTTCTCGGGGTCAGGATTGTTTTCCTCGTCTCTTTGGCTCTGAGGGCAGTCCGGGGAGCTCTAATGGCTTGTTCACACTCTGCTTTGCATTATTTCCTCACTGCAAATACCAATGGGGCCATGTCACCGGGAGAGCCATCCTAAAGCACTTAACAATGTAACCTACATACACTCAAGCATGGACAGAAACACGCATACAGAGACACTAAAGCATGAACTTAAAGCAGGCGCACACTCCAACACTCCACTGACAGGACATGGGGGGCTCTTAGCTCGATGGGTGGGTGGGTGGGTGGGGGGGTAGGTCACACAGGGGACGCTTTATTTGCTCTCAGACTGTGCCCCCCCGTGGAGCTCAGCCAGTACGGTGTGCAGTGCTGATTCCAAAGCAAAGAGGACAGAGGAGAGGGGGAGAAAGAAGAGAGAGAGAGAGAGAGAGAGAGAGAGAGAGACGAGTGCAGAGAGAAAATGAAAAGGGCCTAAAGAAACCGATTTTGCCTCATAGTTCATCTTCATCTGGGTGTCCTGTCCCAAACCCCAGTTCATGAAATAAGTCCTGCCTGAAAATCAATGGCAGTCCGAGCCGTGTAAAGGTCAGCCATTCAGCGGCGCCGGCCTTGGTGGACCAGTCAAGCCCGGGCTTGTACTGTGAAGCTCGGCTAAGTAGAATTAATGGGCCGATCGATTATTCTGCACACAACTTAAATTGAACTAAGCAGAGAATCATTTTAAGGCAGGAACTGTAGCATGACATAGAATGAGATGCATTTTGCCACACGGCCAACCCCCCCCCCGTTAAAGTCATTTAACAGGCACAAAGCAAAGGGTGGGAATAAAGAAATAAAATAAAAAATATTCTCTTCATCTCCGCTCCATCTGCCCCCTTCTTTTCTGTACAGTAACCTCCTGATAGAAACACTGAACCCACCCGGGACCAAACTCAGATTTGATACATCCTTCACTCCCTCTCCCCCGTACCTCCTTTTTATTATTTCTTGTCACCTCCGGCACCTCATTCTTCTTGTATTTTCCCCTTGTTTAAAACAAAATCAATACGGAACCGGAGGAGACAAATCAAACGTATGGTGGCACTGCGGGGGGGGGCTGGGGCTGGTCACATGTTCTTCCCTCGCTCCATGGGTGTAGGGGGGGGAGGAGTCGGTATAAGTGAAGGAAGGAGAGGCGGATGGGGTGGAAGTAAAGATGTAACGTTTGACTTATGGAAGGATGAAAATGATGGGAGACCAAAGGGCTGGAGAGGGATGAAAGGGAAGTGGTGAGGGATGAAACAACGCTCCAGTGGGAGGGGCATATGGACGGAGAAAATGAATGGAGAGAGGGATGAGAGGAAGAGAGCAGACGGAGTGGGCGGCAGTTGGTGGTGGTGGTGGTGGTGGTGGGGGGGCGGGGTTGGGTGGAGGTGTCAGGGGTTGCATATCATGGAAAGGTTCTGCTCCAGTGACTGGAGTGCAGAACGGGAGCCCCTCATCTATAATGTATATCATGGATCCGTGAGAGATTTCCATACATATATGAAAATGGAGCAGCACCAGGAAGTGTCTCGCCGCCGCCGCCGCCGCCGCCGCCGCCGCACAGCCCAGAAAATCGCCCGTGGGGGGCAATTTCAATATTCCGTTCCGTTTGTACTTTTCGTTCAGTTAATTCACATATACCCCTGTGTTCCTTAGCACTGCTTCGTACTGTGTAAGTCAAAAAGGATTAAAAGACTCCGAGACTATATGTAAACACATTTTATTCAAGATTATTCAAATACCTCCAAGACGAGAGGAGCGCATTTAACCTCGCTCCACGCTTTAAAGGGAATTAGCTCTAAACCAACAATGCTAAAAATAAAAGCCAACTCGAATTAGAAAAGTTAAACACTCACAAGTTTATGAAACACAACAGACAATAGATGATATAAAGCACTTATATATCCATCATAAACCCCCTCTCGCCGCTCCCGCTGGTCTTGCATATCTTTCTAAACAACTTGGACAGCCGACATTGGCATCATGTGGGAATCGGGGGAAGAAAAAAAAAAAAAAAAAAATGAAATAAATAAACATGACAAGTGGCCCACTTAGCCACAGCCTCCCCTCATTGAAACCTGATGAGGGCCCTGTCTCGGCTAACTTCAACAAACGCTAAGTGACACGCTTAAGTGGGTTCAGGTTGCGCATCCGGCGTAATTCAGTAAAAATACAAATGAGGCTGGCTGGGAAAACAGATCACTATGCACTCATTCAAAATAGAAGGAGAGAGAGAGAGAGAGAGAGAGAGAGAGAGAGAGAGCCGGAGAGCGAGCGAAAGAGAGACTTTTCTTTTCTTTTCTATGTCCTTCAGAGGATTCTCTCGGCCTCACACTGACTGTCTTCTACACACACACACACACACACACACACACACACACACACACACACACACACACACACAAACAGACACCCGTTGCCCGCCCATAAACAGCACTATATAGACCCGGTGATTTCCCTCATTGGGAATCAATAACAAATAACCTCACTTTTCACTGGCCATTATGGACGGTGTCGACCGTACCCAGTCGTCTTTATCTGCACACACCGGTGTCACGCCTGACCTTGAGCTCTCCGCTCTCCTCCCTCTCCTCTCTCTCCTCTCTCTCTCCTCTCTCTCTCAGGTAGATTTCCAGCAGAGGGGTTCGGCCCTGGCCTCTTTTTTTTTTTTTTTTTGGAAAGGTTCAAATTGAGCCCTATGGGAGCGAAGGAGCGGGGAGCAGCCATCTCCCATGACAGATCAATGGTAGGTCTCACCACAGGGCAGGGGGCCAGAGCCTCGCACAACCTGCTAATAGAATCCCAATGTCATTGCTGACACTACATCGCCGGGGCTGCTGGAGGTTAGCCTGAGGTAGGACGGTAGGAAGAGCGGCGGTTTAAAAAAAGGCCTTTAAGGGGCTCCATGTTTCACCCTCCTCTGACATGTGTATGTAGAATACATACCAAAAAAACACTAAAAGAAGGACAGAGCGAAGAAAAATGATAGTTATGAGGGTGTTTTTTTTTTTAAAAAAACATGGTGCTTTGAAGTGCAGGATATCAGCCAAATTTGAGTTCAAGAAGTACAAATTCATTACATGATGCTGCGTAGAATGTACAACTTTCTTTAGCTTACCTTCGCTCCCTTTGAAACTCTTTGGTCCCTTGCACTTCTCCTAAACTAAATCCAGACTCCTGCCTTCTCTCCTCTTGCATTTTTTAAATTCTCCTCTTCTCTCTCTCAGTTCAAAGATACAGCGGCAATTTTAGGCCTTCATTAACATCCCTGACTTCCCGCCGCAGAGTAGAGCAGTGAAACCCATGATTCATAGCACAAATCATTTCATATGTTCCACTTGAAGGCAGGCTGCAGGGGCTGTTAAGCCACTATAAACACCTATACACACACGCAAACACACACACACACACACACACACACACACAGATGTATGAGTGAGCGATGAGTGCATGGGGAAATCTTGGTCACCAGAGGAAACATGTCTCAGAGAGTCTTAAGAGCTCCTGATGAAGATGAAGAGAGGATTTAGACCTTTGCATATTTTACTCCCACTTTTACTCTCTCTTTCTCTCTGCTGCTGCACTGTGTGTGTCACACATACCCGGCATATATATATATAGTACAGGACTTTAGAGCCTTTTTTTTTTTTACTGGATTTTCTTTTCAACACCCACACGAAAGTTTTTGCAGCTTGAGACACAAGTTTGAAGAAAACTGGGCTGAAGCTCAATCTGCTGTCCGTTTGGATGCCGGCCCTTTAAAGTGACAGGCATTTATGACATGGACAACGGCCAACTCTGGGGCCATGTATTTATGAAAAACTGTATACAAACAGTTAACACTAACAGTCCATTTTCTCTGCTTTAATTACCCATTGACCGCTCTAAGCCTACCCTCCTTCCTCCTGTCAGTGGGAGTCATGACATTTGCCAGTTACATAGCATGTTAACCCCCCCGGGGCAGATTGGAGATCCCCAGCAAACAGCTACTGTACGTTAATTAATTACCATGAAATTGGAGACCCATCTTTTTCGAGTGGCTGCGTTCATTACACTCTTTTTTTTCCATGACTTCAGCCCAAACCCCCATATGCCCCTTACAGTATCCTCACACTACAGAAATGATTGTGCACTGTCAATCCCCCTCAGGTCAACGACAGATGGACAGATAAGACATTTCAGCAAAAGCACAAAGAAATAGCAAAGTAGAGACGAAGAAAAGACGTGCACGAGTTGGACACGATACAGCGACACTCGATTCCAATTCATGAGAATAATAAATTGTCGAAAATACTATAAACATTCAATTCTGTGACTGAGAGAGAGAGTGATGAAGTTAAACCATCGGTTTCCCCATTGGCTGTTCTTTCAGTTTTAGTGTTTCAGATGATGACTCCGTTATCAATCGGCTGATAGACTACCTAAAAACATAGGCAATTTTTTCGCGCCACTGCTTTTGCTGAATACATTTATATTTCCCTGTATATTTGTTTCAATTCTATATAGGGTTTTAAAGACAGACAGTTTTATGCATATGTTATTATGAGAGTAGTGTGTTAGCGTATAGCGTATATGTGTGGTGGAGCGAGAGAGAGTAACAGTCCATGCACTTATAGTAGGCAGGTTTTAGCGATCAGAGCAGAGCAGAGCAGAAAATAACAGTAAAGTGGTAAAGTAGTAGTAAATGTACAGAGCAGGTTTCAGTTTGTCCATGAAGAAACGCAGCATCAGCTTCAGCCCTGATGCTGAAGCAGGAAAGTTATGTTGCTCTGTTTTCTGTGAGACAAAGATTTGAGACTTTTTGCATGTTCATAATGTTCATGTAATGGAATCTAGGTCTGGTCTCTTAACAATAACACTCAAAATGAGTAATCCAGAACAGGAAATTGTTGAAAATAACATGATTATATTGTGTAATTTATATAAATGATTGCTGTACCGAAATATTTGTCAGAAACGTAGCTTAACCATGTCATATAATATGCTACTTCACTAGTATCCTTCCAGGATTTCACATTATACATACTCCCTCTTAGAGTTGCGCCGCAATAACATAAAATAGGTTTACACCTTGTCAATCAAAATAATTAAAAAAACTACTATAAAGGATCCCTGTCAAAAACGTTGCTTAATGTTATGTACAAAAATAAATATTGACAGATATTGTACCATATATTTGAAAAACTCTTTACTATGATTATGATTCCCGCTGTTTACTGATAATTACTTTTTTGCATATTTGCCAGCAAATACTCTATCCTGATACCTTATCAGCTGGCCTCTGGTACACACTTTCCTCTGCCCTACAGAACCACTTGAAATGATTTTTCTAGCGTATCGTGATTATATGTAGGCATGCTCACATTTAGCTGTGTGGCTGCCAATTTGCACAATATGCAACGATGAAAACCTTTGTACCGCTAACAAGCACAACGATAGGTAACGCCACAATCAGATACCTCACATGTGGTCTTGGCAAATATCACCTGCAGAATGATTTCCATCCTTTTGAGTGAATCCAGATGTGTATGGAAGGCTGATTAATTTGGGTCGTCAATGATGTAAACATATTCAAATGTAAACCAACGTATCTGCGCACACACACACACACACACACACACACACACTCAGACACACTCAGACATATGTATTCACAAACCAACACTCTGACACTTCCAGACTCGGCAGGCAGAGAGGAGATGCGTGAGCTTCTGCCTGCATTAATTCTGTTAATGATCACAGAGGGTCAGCCTGCCTGCGATCCCTGTCCTACCATTAAACAAATAAAAGCAACACTGATTACCAGGATGTTCACTGGATGCATCAATCTTGAGTAATTAGAGAGCTGTGTTGACTCTCTCCCCTTTTCTTTTCCTCCTTTATTTCCCGCTTTCCCTTTTGCTTGTACCAAAGTCAGACATTGGCGGCGGCAGACTCCTTTTAATGAACTAATAAGGGCGCGTGCTTGGCTAACCAAGAGCGAGACAGGAAAGAGACAAATAAGAAGTAGGAAGGGAGGCTGCTAGCAGCTAAATAAAGCCGGCACAAGCACTAGCTCTGCTGCCTCCTTCTGTGAGGGTTCATCGCTCTCTCTCCTAGAATAGAAGAAAATAATACTGTCTTTTGTGTGGAGATAGCCATAGTTTGTGTGTGTGTGTGTGTGTGTGTGTGTGTGTGTGTGTTGTGTGTGTGTGTGTGTGTGTGTGTGTGTGTGTGTGTGTGTGTGTGTGTGTGTGTGGGTGTGCACTAGTGTGTGAGTGGGTTTTGCCGCCTGGAAAAGGACACAGCTGTCACATTAAGATCATGCTGGCCTGTAGCATTAATCTGTCTTGTAAAACCTTGAGACTTAAGGACTGTGGTACTTAGGGCTATAGTGTGTGTGTGTGTGTGTGTGTGTGTGTGTGTGTGTGTGTGTGTGTGTGTGTGTGTGTGTGTGTGTGTGTGTGTGTGTGTGTGTGTGTGTGTGTGTGTGTGTGTGTGCGTGGACATGTTGGGCGATGCATGTCTAAGGAAAGAGTGAGATGAAGATGGTAGAGTAGTAGGGCATATGGCTAAGGATTGAAATCCAGATGCTCACTCAAACCAAATAGTGTGAGAATGTAGCACGAGAAGAGATGTTGATGGAGGTAGAGGAGGAAACTGTGTGGAGGTGGAAGTGAGGTTGGAAACTGGGGTTGAAATAGGAGATAGAATAGAGAGTAAAAGCAATAAAGAGGAACAAAGAGACATTTTAAAGTATTTGGTAAAAGATAAACTTGAGTGTGGCACAGAATTTAGCATCCACAAAATAAATTTGTGACGATGAGTTTGTTTCCTGTCCTCTGCTGTGTTGAGCTGTGTCATTCCTGCACTGTGATATGCAAAGTTTCCTCTGCTGAATGTGTGCTATGCTAACCTGACTGTGTTGTTTCCGTGCTTTGCTGTGCTATGCTGTGCAATGCTGTGCTATGCTGTGCTATGCTGTGCTATGCTGTGCAATGCTGCGCTGTGATAAGCCGGCTATGTTGTTTCTTTGCTGTGCTGTCCTGGGTGGTGACAGCCTCAGCCACTGACAGGTCCTTTAAATTCACCACCGCCAATTAGAGTCACTCCAGACCTGGTGGTGGGCGCGTGGAGGAGGAGGAGGAGGAGGAGGAGGGGGAAGTGGAAAAAAACTGCTGGGGACGATGGTTGCGGACCTGACAGGCCTGATGTGGAGATGGAAATGCGGTAATTTGGAGTAATTCGGCAACTCGCTGGCGCTTGCCTTGCCTGCCTGTCTGTCTGTCCGCTGAAATAAATGGGGTCAGCAGCGTGTGATCGGCAACTTTCATTTATATGTAAATGACCCCGTCGCTGCCGCAGCAGCTGCTGGGGAAGCTGCTAAGTCTGTACACACACTGAAACGCTGGGCCTGAGAGAGAGAGCCGAGTGCTTCTGCCTTCCTTCAGCACCGAGTTGACTTTTTCTCTCCTTTTCAGTGTTTGTTTGTCTCCTTCTTTACCTTCCTCTCTGTACAATACAAAATCACAACAATCCATACACATGTGCACAGAACACCTAACAACTTTTGGTCTTTCTCAATGTTACTGTAATGAATTGACTTTTTACTTTTCCTGCAGTCAGTCCATTCAAAGATGCAGTGAGAGCTCACGTATCAAGGGAACCCTCTCGCATGTCCAACAATAGTGGAGTTGACAACTGTTTTGTAAAATAACGAAAATTCTTGTCAGTTGCAAACATTTCATCATAGGCTGTGCTGAACTGGTCTGAGAAAAAGTTTATTTTTACAGTGTGTCAGATTGAGGGTTTCATCAGGTCTTATGGCTTAAATATGTGAACCCGTTATAAAAAAACAACTTTCTACTGCGCTCTGTGGAAACTCTTACAATATGAGCAGAAATGTAATTAGCAAACTGCCTTTCCTGCTGCCAGTGAAAGAAGTGCAAGCAACCTCCAACATCATTTATAATTATTTTCATCATTGATAAATTTGTAAAAAATAATTTGTATTAATCATTTCCGTTAAAATGAAATATACCAATACCAGTTACAGAGAAATGAGGCTCGTCCTCACATTTGAGAAAGTAGAACCAGAGAATGATTGAAATTTTTGCTCAATAATTAAACAATAAATACATTATTAAAGCCGTTTGTGATTAATTTTATGTCAATCAGCTGACTGATTAACCAACTAATCATTTTGTCAAAACCTTAATAAAAAATGATACAGTTATATTTTTTTTACATGTAATCATAAAATTTATATTAAGCACATTTATTAAACTGAACACCGTTGACCGTTGTATTTGAAGCTGGCATGCCTTTCCTCAGATATACTGCAGCAGTGTGGTAGTGTAGCAAAAAGGCGACAGTGGAGCAGATCAGATAGTGTATTGTAGGGCCTGGAGGTGTGTTCGCTTCATTACCTAGGTAGCCGTTGTGCTGATGCAGAACCGGGGTCCTGTAAATTCCTGCCTGCTTGTGACACCGTAGATAATTACACTTCCATAAATAATGGAGTGTGCCTTGCCCACTTCCTACAGGACTCTCCTAATGAGATTAATATACAGGGAGCAGCTGAAAAAACACTTGGCAGGTAAATCTTAAATCTCCCCCCCCATGCCTTCCATACACTAGAAGACTTTGAAAAGACTTTTAAAAGACTAAAGTCTGTCATTCGCTCACACCTAAACACAATGTGTTCTAAGTCACAGAGCGTTTAGTCACAGACTGTAAGATGTTGTCAAGTCGGGAGATCTTGCAGGGTCATTATTCAAGACTACCACTAGGTTTCTTTTGAGATTATTTCCCATCATGCTCCTGGTGGAAATTTTCGGTTTAGGTAAAAGTGGAGGGAAATTGCTTCAGGCCTCCAAATCCCCAGTGAGTATGCTTGATTTTCCGAGGATTACGAAGGCTTGACCCGCCTCTGATGGGCCAGTACTCATTGCGTTTGTTGGTTGGGTTGGTTCGGTTTAGGCTTGAGGAGTGAGATCGGTTCGGGTAGGAATATCTAGGTAAATTCATTCATTCCTTTCCGTGCCATCCAAGGAAAAACAAATTTGCATCAAAAAAGGGGCTACTTGCAAGCTAACGTTAGCTACTGAAATATCTGCAATTAGCCCACAAGCTAACCGTTCGTTTCAGATTGCTAGCTTCAATCATATAAATCACAAATTGCGGCCAGATTTAAGTGATTGAAGCTAGCATCTTTAGCTGAAATGTACAGTTAGCTCGTAGGCTAGTAGCACACATTCCAGTGGCTAACTTTATCTTGCAAGAAGCCCCATTTGGACAGTTGTTAGCTAGCTTTCTAAAGCATATAGAATACTCGCCGGGGTTTCGAGGGCTGCAGCGATTTCAGTTTTTTTGTTTTGTTTTCTCTTTTCACTCTTGTTCACTCCACAACTCAGCTGGGTTTCTACTGCCTACCAAGTTTACTGCTTACTGTTTGGTGATGGAGAGAGCCCAGCTATTGATTGTTCACGTCATTGAAGTTTTCTTTTTGCATGAGCCAAGACTATAAACACATCATAATATTAACCATGTGTGATTTTATTGGAATTTCAAGACGAGAAAAAGACAGCTTGGACTGAGATTTATGACCTCCTTACACCAAAAGATTGACATCACAGGAGCGTGCCACTCTAGCAAAACTCCCATGATTTTATTCCAAGAAATTTAAAAGTGAAATTGCTTGAAAAGTTGTTGGGAGTAGGGCTGGCATCAATTAAAGGAATAATTCACCCTGAAAAATGAACAATACTATGAAAAGCTAGTGTATTATCTACTCCTGAGGCAATTTCAATTCAATTTCCTTTACCACAAAATGTAATTATGTGATAATAACACACTGACGACAAGCAATCCACACATATTCCTCACTTCTAAAGGTTAACCACGATGACAAGGTTAGCAATAAGGATGGAGCTAAGTTGAAGCAGCTAAAACAGAAGGTCAAAGTTAGGAAACTTCTGAATTCAGTTTCATCAGGTAAAGGTTTTAATCATGTTTCCATGGAGACATCACAAGTACGTCTTGAAGAGAGACCACTCTTCTCCATTTCAGCGTTTGGTGGTGGATTTTCCTTCTTATTCTGAAGAGATAATTGGCCAATTGTTGACAGCGTAACATCGTGCTAAGATTTCCTTCAGTGCGCTACAATGATGTTTCACGGGAGAAAAGTTTTCAGCTTTCAAAAGCATCAATGGGTATCTGCAGGTTTGGTGTCAGTTCCTTAAGAATAAAAAGACAAAAGGAATCTTCCAGGTTCCTTTGCACTGATACTCAGAGATAATACAGAGAGAAATCTGCTTCCAAGCGGCGAGATGTTATATTTCTATAGACTATGATGCAATGCAGTGTTTTTGAAAGGGGCTTAACTTTTTCTTTTTCAATTTTTTGGCAATGATAGATGGGGCTGGTTGCTCTTTTTGTCTCCATGTAAAGACAGGAGCCAAATTTCAGTTAAAAGTATCTTATCACACATGTTGCCCCCCCAACCCCCCCGAAGCAGACCTCAAAAATGACTTATTATCCCTCTAATTGACAGACCTGGAGACGTTAAAGTGAGCTTTTATGAATATTTCTGCATTGCTTTTATATTTTGCATAGCTCGTGCGTCATGTTTATTTGTGATAACTAATTCATGAAAGAGAGGCCTTTGATGATATATTGATTTCATTATCAAAATCTTT